>NC_134357.1:399345705-399645705 GCF_048569485.1 Anomaloglossus baeobatrachus | reverse complement strand
CCGGTATAAAGGCTCGGTCACGCTGTGCGGGCCGGCCAATCACTGCAATTCCACAACTAACAGGGCTGTGGCATTGCAGTGGTCTGCCAGCCAATCCCTGCATGAGGGCTGGCTCTCAAAAGAGCGCCAACATGCAGGGATGAAGACCACGAATACAGCACGAGTATCGCGAGATTACTCGGTCCCCGCCGAGTAGCCCGAGTACAGTGATACTCGTGCGAGTACCGAGTAGTAACAAGCATACTCGCTCATCACTACTTATAATCTTTCTCTGTGCTACAGTCATTGTTCTCTAATTATGATCATCACGTTTTGGGAAAAATAAAGTTATTATGTAGATAAACTTTGGATGTTTTGTAAAACACTGTTCTAGTGGCATGGTGTACCCCTTACCAAAATGCCTTCAAATGTTGATCAATGTAGATTACATTATTTCTGAAAAAAGCAGGTGATCCTACATTGTTCTCTAATCTTGAGCTCCAGTGTACATGCTCCTTATCACCTCGCTTCTTCTCCTACCGACACACCTAATGCTGGGTTTACACTAGAGATGAGCGAACCGGTCCCGGTTCGGCTCGAGGCGGTTCGCCGAACGGGGGGTCTGGCTCGAGTTCGGCTCGTCGAACGTTCGACGAACCGAACTCGAGCCCATAGGAAACAATGGCAGGCAATCACAAACACAGTAAAACACCTAGAAAACACCCTCAAAGGTGTCCAAAAGGTGACAAACAACTCACAACACAACACAAACACATGGGAAAGTGACAAGGACATGTACTCATGCGAAAACAAAACAGCTGGACAAGGAAAAAGAGGAGGACACACAGATATAGGCATGGCACGCCCTTCTAAAGTCATGTAAAACACCGCAAGGTGACTCCAAGCGGAGTCTCCCTTTTTTCCAAAAATTGGGCCCCACACACCCACCCCTTCAGTGGCAGCAGTTGTGCCCCAGTTGTACACTTCACAGCTAGATTTGCATCAAGCACATTCAAAAATACGCCATTCTTATCCGTCCCCAGGATGACACCGGGGTAGGTAGCAAAGTCTTTCCTGATCCCAGCTCTGTTCATCTTGGCTTCTTTTAAAAACACAGCAAGCAAGGGTTACTCCAAGCGGAGTCTCCCTTTTTTCCAAAAATTGGGCCCCACACACACCCACCCCTTCAGTGGCAGCACTTGGGCCCCAGTTGTACACTTCACAGCTAGATTTGCATCAAGCACATTCAAAAATACGCTATTCTTAACCGTCCCCAGGATGACACCGGGGTAGGTAGCAAAGTCTTTCCTGATCCCAGCTCTGTTCATCTTGGCTTCTTTTAAAAACACAGCAAGCAAGGGTTACTCCAAGCGGAGTCTCCCTTTTTTCCAAAAATTGGGCCACACAGACACCCACCCCATCAGTGGCAGCACTTGGGCCCTAGTTGCAAACAGGATGTTTTGATTTGCATCAAGCACATTCAAAAATACGCTATTCTTAGCCGTCCACAGGATGACACCGGGGTAGGTAGCAAAGTCTTTCCTGATCCCAGCTCTGTTCATCTTGGCTTCTTTTAAAAACACAGCAAGCAAGGGTTACTCCAAGCGGAGTCTCCCTTTTTTCCAAAAATTGGGCCACACAGACACCCACCCCATCAGTGGCAGCACTTGGGCCCTAGTTGCAAACAGGATGTTTTGATTTGCATCAAGCACATTCAAAAATACGCTATTCTTAGCCGTCCCCAGGATGACACCGGGGTAGGTAGCAAAGTCTTTGCTGACCCATGACTTGTTCATCTTGGCTTCTTTTAAAAACAATGTAAGCAAGGGTTACTCCAAGCGGAGTCTCCCTTTTTTCCAAAAATTGGGCCACACAGACACCCACCCCATCAGTGGCAGCACTTGGGCCCTAGTTGCAAACAGGATGTTTTGATTTGCATCAAGCACATTCAAAAATACGCTATTCTTAGCCGTCCACAGGATGACACCGGGGTAGGTAGCAAAGTCTTTCCTGATCCCAGCTCTGTTCATCTTGGCTTCTTTTAAAAACACAGCAAGCAAGGGTTACTCCAAGCGGAGTCTCCCTTTTTTCCAAAAATTGGGCCACACAGACACCCACCCCATCAGTGGCAGCACTTGGGCCCTAGTTGCAAACAGGATGTTTTGATTTGCATCAAGCACATTCCAAATCCACAAGCATTTACTCTCCCCAGGATGACACAGGGGTAGTAAATTCCTTCTGGATCCATGACTTGTTCATTTTGATGAACGTCAGTCTGTCCACATTGTCACTGGACAGACGCGTGCGCTTATCTGTCAGCACACACCCAGCAGCACTGAATACACGTTCAGAGACAACGCTGGCAGCTGGACACGACAAAATCTCCAAGGCGTAAGTTGCGAGCTCTGGCCATTTTTGTAGGTTTGAAGCCCAAAAGGAGCAAGGCTCCAGTTGCACAGTCATGGCATCGATGTTCATTTGGAGATACTCCTGTATCATCCTCTCCAGCCGTTGACTATGTGTCAGACTTGTTGTCTCTGGTGGCCTTGCAAAAGAGGGTCTAAAAAAATTATGAAAAGATTCCATAAAATTGCTGTTACCGGCACCAGAAAAGGTCCTACTGGTACGGGTAGACTGTTGAAGATGACGAGACCGTCCCATGTTTGTCAAGTTACAACTGGGAGATTCACTCCCTGCACCTGCACGGTTGTTTGGTGGAAAAGCCGAGCTAAGATCTAGTAACAGCTTCTGCTGATACTCCTGCATACGTGCGTCCCTTTCTATGGCTGGAATTATGTCACAAAATTTGGACTTGTACCGGGGATCTAATAGTGTGGCAATCCAGTAGTCATCATCACTTCTAATTTTGACAATACGACTGTCATGTTGGAGGTAGTGCAACAAAAAGGCACTCATGTGTCTTGCGCAGCCATGCGGACCAAGTCCATGCTGTGTTTGTGGCATAGAGGTGCTACCCGTTCTTTCTTCCTCTGACATCTGACCCCAACCTCTTTCAACTGAAATTTGACCAAGGTCTCCCTCATCCGCTGAGTCTTCCATGTCCATGGACAGTTCGTCCTCCATTTCTTCATGTTCTCCTGCACCTTGCTCAACATTTCGCCTGCTACTATGCGCCCTTGTCGATCCCTGTCCCCCATGGTCCCATGCCTGCTGCGTTGGTGATGATGAACGTCTGGACCTTCGTGATGTTGTTGTCCCTTGCGCATATGAATCCTCCTGTAGTTCCTCCCCTTCATGTTGTCCCACCCCCTGACTCCGAATAGTGTTTAGCGTGTGCTCCAGCATGTAAATGACTGGAATCGTCATGCTGATAATGGCATTGTCAGAGCTAAACATATTCGTCGCCATGTCGAAACTGTGCAGAAGGGTGCATAGGTCCTTGATCTGAGACCACTCCATCAGGGTGATCTGCCCCACCTCTGCATCTCGTTGGCCCAGGCTATACGTCATGACGTATTGCACCAGGGCTCTGCGGTGCTGCCACAGTCGCTGTAACATGTGGAGAGTTGAATTCCAGCGTGTCGCCACATCGCATTTCAGGCGATGAACCGGCAGGCCGAAAGACTTCTGGAGCGATGCAAGTCGCTCTGCTGCGGCGCTTGAACGGCGGAAGTGAGCTGACAGTTTTCGTGCCCTGTTCAGAAGGCCATCTAGGCCGGGATAGTGTGTTAAAAATTGCTGCACGACAAGGTTCAACACGTGAGCCATACAAGGTACGTGTGTCACCTTGCCCAGGCGAAGTGCCGCACCCAGGTTTGCAGCATTGTCGCACACGGCCTTACCAGGCTGCAGTTTGAGTGGAGACAACCATTTATTAAACTCGGACCGCAAAGCTGACCACAACTCCTCAGCTGTGTGACTCTTATTACCAAGACATGTCAAGCTAAAGACCGCCTGATGCCGTTGCGCTCTGCTGCCAGCATAGTAATGAGGGGTGCGTGATTCCTTCTGCGCAGTGAGAACGCTGGTGGCCTGACCAGGCAGGCTTGGGGCGGAGGTGGAGGACCCAGATGAGGTGGAGGATGCAGAAGCAGTGGCGGAACTTGGACAGACAGAGGATTGACACACAAGTCGTGGGGACGGCAAGACTTGTGCAGCAGACCCTTCACCATCTATCACCATAGTTACCCAGTGCCCAGTCAGCGACATGTAACGTCCCTGTCCATGCTTACTGGTCCAAGTATCGGTGGTGAAATGCACCCGTTCACACACAGAGTTTCTCAAGGAAGCGGTGATGTTGTGTGCGACATGCTGGTGTAGCGCGGGCACACCTTTCTTAGAGAAGTAGTGGCGACTAGGCATCTGGTACTGGGGCACAGCGACAGACATAAGGTCTCTAAAATCCTGTGTGTCCACTAGGCGGAAAGGCAGCATTTCGGTAGCCAACAGCTTACAGAGGGATAGAGTCAACCTCTTAGCTTTGTCATGGGTCGGAGGAAGTGGCCTTTTATTTGACCACATCTGAGGGACAGAGATCTGGCTGCTGTGTGTAGACGGTGTTGAGTAGGGTGTCCCTGGAAAAATGCAGGTTTGTGAGGAAAGTGCAGGCGGAGACATGATGTTGCCTTCATCCAACGTTGGTGCTATCGATGTCTGAGAGAGCTGTACACACTCACTTGTTTCCCCTTCCAAACCAACTGACGACCTTACAAGCAAACTGCCTGTTGCGGTTACAGTGGTGGAAGTTTTGCGTGGAAAAACAGGTGTGGCAGCTGTCCCCACAGTCCTAGAAGATGAAGAGCGCGCGGATGCAGTGGAAGGGGCGGGCGGTGGATGGTTCGCTCCGCTAGGCCGCATTGCAGCACGGTGAGCTTCCCACCGGGACTTATGATATTTATTCATGTGACGATTCATGGAAGAAGTTGTCAAACTGCTGAGCTTTTGACCTCTACTAAGAGAATCATGACAAATGTTACATATCACATGAGTTGGGCGATCTTTTTCGATGTGAAAAAAGGACCAGGCTAGGCAAGGCTTAGAGGCCATGCGACCTGTTGATCCACCCCGAATAATGCTCATAGGCAGAGTGGTGGCTGAGGATGCAGTTGTAGACGTGCTACCAGTGCTCCGACTCTGTCCAGGAAGGCGCAAGGTAACTTCGTCGTCGGTTGCATCCTCCTCCACCGCCTCTGTTGACCTCCTCGAGTGCCTGACTGGGGGTTGACAGTAGGTGGGATCTAGAACGTCATCATCAATTGTTGTGTTTGCACTCCCCTCCCCCTCAGACCGAGCCTCTTCTTGCCCTGACGGAATATTTAAGTTGTCATCCCAATCGGGTATCTGCGTCTCATCTTCATCAGTATGTTCCTCATTGTCTATAACCACAGGTGTTACAGTTTGTGACAAAGGGTCAACATTATGCTCAGAAACTTGGTCCTCACGGCCTGAATCTGAGTCACAAAGGTTCTGGGCATCACTGCAGACCATTTCCTGTTCTGTACTCACTGTAGCTTGGGAGCAGACCTCTGATTCCCAGGCTATAGTGTGACTGAACAGCTCTGCAGACTCAGCCATCTCAGTTCCACCATACTGTGCAGGGCTGATGGAGACTTCAGAGCTGGGAGAAATCAAGTGTGATTGGGATGACAACTCAGAGGACTGGTGTTTTTTGGATGCGGTACTTGAAGTGGCTGAGAGGGCACTTGTTGGACCACTTGAGATCCATTCAAGCATTTTCCTTTTTTGCCCATCATCTACCTTTCTTCCTGTTGTTCGTGTCCGTAAAAAAGGGAGCACATCGGATTGTCCACGGTAAGTAGTAGACATCTTACTTTTGCTGGTAGATGGTCTATCTTCAGCAGATGATAATGGAGCTTTGCCACCTTCCCCACGGACAAAACCTTTTTTGCCTTTTCCACCACGCCTCTTCCCCTTTCCACCAGCATCTGTCATTTTGCCACTCATGTTGATTGCGACAAGATTGTGGACTGAAAATGTGGTAGTAAAAATTGAGAGGTGGTGAAGATTGCAGTGGTGGTCTAGCTTTATTAACAGCAGAATAATAAAGAATAAATATCCCTGACAATGCAACTTAGTTATAATTAGTTGGAGTGTGCAACGCAGGCAGACGTGCTGCAAATGTCTTTGCACTAGTGGGACTATAGCAAAGTCCAATAGCCACGTATAGGATGCCACTAGGTACACTGAGTGTTTGCTAGTATAATGGCTTGGTTAGAATGAGTTGTAGTGTGCAACGCAGGCAGACGCGCTCTGCAAATGTCTTTGCACTAGTGGGACTATAGCAAAGTCCAATAGCCACGTATAGGATGCCACTAGGTACACTGAGTGTTTGCTAGTATAATGGCTTGGTTAGAATGAGTTGTAGTGTGCAACGCAGGCAGACGCGCTCTGCAAATGTCTTTGCACTAGTGGGACTATAGCAAAGTCCAATAGCCACGTATAGGATGCCACTAGGTACACTGAGTGTTTGCTAGTATAATGGCTTGGTTAGAATGAGTTGTAGTGTGCAACGCAGGCAGACGCGCTCTGCAAATGTCTTTGCACTAGTGGGACTATAGCAAAGTCCAATAGCCACGTATAGGATGCCACTAGGTACACTGAGTGTTTGCTAGTATAATGGCTTGGTTAGAATGAGTTGTAGTGTGCAACGCAGGCAGACGCGCTCTGCAAATGTCTTTGCACTAGTGGGACTATAGCAAAGTCCAATAGCCACGTATAGGATGCCACTAGGTACACTGAGTGTTTGCTAGTATAATGGCTTGGTTAGAATGAGTTGTAGTGTGCAACGCAGGCAGACGCGCTCTGCAAATGTCTTTGCACTAGTGGGACTATAGCAAAGTCCAATAGCCACGTATAGGATGCCACTAGGTACACTGAGTGTTTGCTAGTATAATGGCTTGGTTAGAATGAGTTGTAGTGTGCAACGCAGGCAGACGCGCTCTGCAAATGTCTTTGCACTAGTGGGACTATAGCAAAGTCCAATAGCCACGTATAGGATGCCACTAGGTACACTGAGTGTTTGCTAGTATAATGGCTTGGTTAGAATGAGTTGTAGTGTGCAACGCAGGCAGACGCGCTCTGCAAATGTCTTTGCACTAGTGGGACTATAGCAAAGTCCAATAGCCACGTATAGGATGCCACTAGGTACACTGAGTGTTTGCTAGTATAATGGCTTGGTTAGAATGAGTTGTAGTGTGCAACGCAGGCAGACGCGCTCTGCAAATGTCTTTGCACTAGTGGGACTATAGCAAAGTCCAATAGCCACGTATAGGATGCCACTAGGTACACTGAGTGTTTGCTAGTATAATGGCTTGGTTAGAATGAGTTGTAGTGTGCAACGCAGGCAGACGCGCTCTGCAAATGTCTTTGCACTAGTGGGACTATAGCAAAGTCCAATAGCCACGTATAGGATGCCACTAGGTACACTGAGTGTTTGCTAGTATAATGGCTTGGTTAGAATGAGTTGTAGTGTGCAACGCAGGCAGACGCGCTCTGCAAATGTCTTTGCACTAGTGGGACTATAGCAAAGTCCAATAGCCACGTATAGGATGCCACTAGGTACACTGAGTGTTTGCTAGTATAATGGCTTGGTTAGAATGAGTTGTAGTGTGCAACGCAGGCAGACGCGCTCTGCAAATGTCTTTGCACTAGTGGGACTATAGCAAAGTCCAATAGCCACGTATAGGATGCCACTAGGTACACTGAGTGTTTGCTAGTATAATGGCTTGGTTAGAATGAGTTGTAGTGTGCAACGCAGGCAGACGCGCTCTGCAAATGTCTTTGCACTAGTGGGACTATAGCAAAGTCCAATAGCCACGTATAGGATGCCACTAGGTACACTGAGTGTTTGCTAGTATAATGGCTTGGTTAGAATGAGTTGTAGTGTGCAACGCAGGCAGACGCGCTCTGCAAATGTCTTTGCACTAGTGGGACTATAGCAAAGTCCAATAGCCACGTATAGGATGCCACTAGGTACACTGAGTGTTTGCTAGTATAATGGCTTGGTTAGAATGAGTTGTAGTGTGCAACGCAGGCAGACGCGCTCTGCAAATGTCTTTGCACTAGTGGGACTATAGCAAAGTCCAATAGCCACGTATAGGATGCCACTAGGTACACTGAGTGTTTGCTAGTATAATGGCTTGGTTAGAATGAGTTGTAGTGTGCAACGCAGGCAGACGCGCTCTGCAAATGTCTTTGCACTAGTGGGACTATAGCAAAGTCCAATAGCCACGTATAGGATGCCACTAGGTACACTGAGTGTTTGCTAGTATAATGGCTTGGTTAGAATGAGTTGTAGTGTGCAACGCAGGCAGACGCGCTCTGCAAATGTCTTTGCACTAGTGGGACTATAGCAAAGTCCAATAGCCACGTATAGGATGCCACTAGGTACACTGAGTGTTTGCTAGTATAATGGCTTGGTTAGAATGAGTTGTAGTGTGCAACGCAGGCAGACGCGCTCTGCAAATGTCTTTGCACTAGTGGGACTATAGCAAAGTCCAATAGCCACGTATAGGATGCCACTAGGTACACTGAGTGTTTGCTAGTATAATGGCTTGGTTAGAATGAGTTGTAGTGTGCAACGCAGGCAGACGCGCTCTGCAAATGTCTTTGCACTAGTGGGACTATAGCAAAGTCCAATAGCCACGTATAGGATGCCACTAGGTACACTGAGTGTTTGCTAGTATAATGGCTTGGTTAGAATGAGTTGTAGTGTGCAACGCAGGCAGACGCGCTCTGCAAATGTCTTTGCACTAGTGGGACTATAGCAAAGTCCAATAGCCACGTATAGGATGCCACTAGGTACACTGAGTGTTTGCTAGTATAATGGCTTGGTTAGAATGAGTTGTAGTGTGCAACGCAGGCAGACGCGCTCTGCAAATGTCTTTGCACTAGTGGGACTATAGCAAAGTCCAATAGCCACGTATAGGATGCCACTAGGTACACTGAGTGTTTGCTAGTATAATGGCTTGGTTAGAATGAGTTGTAGTGTGCAACGCAGGCAGACGCGCTCTGCAAATGTCTTTGCACTAGTGGGACTATAGCAAAGTCCAATAGCCACGTATAGGATGCCACTAGGTACACTGAGTGTTTGCTAGTATAATGGCTTGGTTAGAATGAGTTGTAGTGTGCAACGCAGGCAGACGCGCTCTGCAAATGTCTTTGCACTAGTGGGACTATAGCAAAGTCCAATAGCCACGTATAGGATGCCACTAGGTACACTGAGTGTTTGCTAGTATAATGGCTTGGTTAGAATGAGTTGTAGTGTGCAACGCAGGCAGACGCGCTCTGCAAATGTCTTTGCACTAGTGGGACTATAGCAAAGTCCAATAGCCACGTATAGGATGCCACTAGGTACACTGAGTGTTTGCTAGTATAATGGCTTGGTTAGAATGAGTTGTAGTGTGCAACGCAGGCAGACGCGCTCTGCAAATGTCTTTGCACTAGTGGGACTATAGCAAAGTCCAATAGCCACGTATAGGATGCCACTAGGTACACTGAGTGTTTGCTAGTATAATGGCTTGGTTAGAATGAGTTGTAGTGTGCAACGCAGGCAGACGCGCTCTGCAAATGTCTTTGCACTAGTGGGACTATAGCAAAGTCCAATAGCCACGTATAGGATGCCACTAGGTACACTGAGTGTTTGCTAGTATAATGGCTTGGTTAGAATGAGTTGTAGTGTGCAACGCAGGCAGACGCGCTCTGCAAATGTCTTTGCACTAGTGGGACTATAGCAAAGTCCAATAGCCACGTATAGGATGCCACTAGGTACACTGAGTGTTTGCTAGTATAATGGCTTGGTTAGAATGAGTTGTAGTGTGCAACGCAGGCAGACGCGCTCTGCAAATGTCTTTGCACTAGTGGGACTATAGCAAAGTCCAATAGCCACGTATAGGATGCCACTAGGTACACTGAGTGTTTGCTAGTATAATGGCTTGGTTAGAATGAGTTGTAGTGTGCAACGCAGGCAGACGCGCTCTGCAAATGTCTTTGCACTAGTGGGACTATAGCAAAGTCCAATAGCCACGTATAGGATGCCACTAGGTACACTGAGTGTTTGCTAGTATAATGGCTTGGTTAGAATGAGTTGTAGTGTGCAACGCAGGCAGACGCGCTCTGCAAATGTCTTTGCACTAGTGGGACTATAGCAAAGTCCAATAGCCACGTATAGGATGCCACTAGGTACACTGAGTGTTTGCTAGTATAATGGCTTGGTTAGAATGAGTTGTAGTGTGCAACGCAGGCAGACGCGCTCTGCAAATGTCTTTGCACTAGTGGGACTATAGCAAAGTCCAATAGCCACGTATAGGATGCCACTAGGTACACTGAGTGTTTGCTAGTATAATGGCTTGGTTAGAATGAGTTGTAGTGTGCAACGCAGGCAGACGCGCTCTGCAAATGTCTTTGCACTAGTGGGACTATAGCAAAGTCCAATAGCCACGTATAGGATGCCACTAGGTACACTGAGTGTTTGCTAGTATAATGGCTTGGTTAGAATGAGTTGTAGTGTGCAACGCAGGCAGACGCGCTCTGCAAATGTCTTTGCACTAGTGGGACTATAGCAAAGTCCAATAGCCACGTATAGGATGCCACTAGGTACACTGAGTGTTTGCTAGTATAATGGCTTGGTTAGAATGAGTTGTAGTGTGCAACGCAGGCAGACGCGCTCTGCAAATGTCTTTGCACTAGTGGGACTATAGCAAAGTCCAATAGCCACGTATAGGATGCCACTAGGTACACTGAGTGTTTGCTAGTATAATGGCTTGGTTAGAATGAGTTGTAGTGTGCAACGCAGGCAGACGCGCTCTGCAAATGTCTTTGCACTAGTGGGACTATAGCAAAGTCCAATAGCCACGTATAGGATGCCACTAGGTACACTGAGTGTTTGCTAGTATAATGGCTTGGTTAGAATGAGTTGTAGTGTGCAACGCAGGCAGACGCGCTCTGCAAATGTCTTTGCACTAGTGGGACTATAGCAAAGTCCAATAGCCACGTATAGGATGCCACTAGGTACACTGAGTGTTTGCTAGTATAATGGCTTGGTTAGAATGAGTTGTAGTGTGCAACGCAGGCAGACGCGCTCTGCAAATGTCTTTGCACTAGTGGGACTATAGCAAAGTCCAATAGCCACGTATAGGATGCCACTAGGTACACTGAGTGTTTGCTAGTATAATGGCTTGGTTAGAATGAGTTGTAGTGTGCAACGCAGGCAGACGCGCTCTGCAAATGTCTTTGCACTAGTGGGACTATAGCAAAGTCCAATAGCCACGTATAGGATGCCACTAGGTACACTGAGTGTTTGCTAGTATAATGGCTTGGTTAGAATGAGTTGTAGTGTGCAACGCAGGCAGACGCGCTCTGCAAATGTCTTTGCACTAGTGGGACTATAGCAAAGTCCAATAGCCACGTATAGGATGCCACTAGGTACACTGAGTGTTTGCTAGTATAATGGCTTGGTTAGAATGAGTTGTAGTGTGCAACGCAGGCAGACGCGCTCTGCAAATGTCTTTGCACTAGTGGGACTATAGCAAAGTCCAATAGCCACGTATAGGATGCCACTAGGTACACTGAGTGTTTGCTAGTATAATGGCTTGGTTAGAATGAGTTGTAGTGTGCAACGCAGGCAGACGCGCTCTGCAAATGTCTTTGCACTAGTGGGACTATAGCAAAGTCCAATAGCCACGTATAGGATGCCACTAGGTACACTGAGTGTTTGCTAGTATAATGGCTTGGTTAGAATGAGTTGTAGTGTGCAACGCAGGCAGACGCGCTCTGCAAATGTCTTTGCACTAGTGGGACTATAGCAAAGTCCAATAGCCACGTATAGGATGCCACTAGGTACACTGAGTGTTTGCTAGTATAATGGCTTGGTTAGAATGAGTTGTAGTGTGCAACGCAGGCAGACGCGCTCTGCAAATGTCTTTGCACTAGTGGGACTATAGCAAAGTCCAATAGCCACGTATAGGATGCCACTAGGTACACTGAGTGTTTGCTAGTATAATGGCTTGGTTAGAATGAGTTGTAGTGTGCAACGCAGGCAGACGCGCTCTGCAAATGTCTTTGCACTAGTGGGACTATAGCAAAGTCCAATAGCCACGTATAGGATGCCACTAGGTACACTGAGTGTTTGCTAGTATAATGGCTTGGTTAGAATGAGTTGTAGTGTGCAACGCAGGCAGACGCGCTCTGCAAATGTCTTTGCACTAGTGGGACTATAGCAAAGTCCAATAGCCACGTATAGGATGCCACTAGGTACACTGAGTGTTTGCTAGTATAATGGCTTGGTTAGAATGAGTTGTAGTGTGCAACGCAGGCAGACGCGCTCTGCAAATGTCTTTGCACTAGTGGGACTATAGCAAAGTCCAATAGCCACGTATAGGATGCCACTAGGTACACTGAGTGTTTGCTAGTATAATGGCTTGGTTAGAATGAGTTGTAGTGTGCAACGCAGGCAGACGCGCTCTGCAAATGTCTTTGCACTAGTGGGACTATAGCAAAGTCCAATAGCCACGTATAGGATGCCACTAGGTACACTGAGTGTTTGCTAGTATAATGGCTTGGTTAGAATGAGTTGTAGTGTGCAACGCAGGCAGACGCGCTCTGCAAATGTCTTTGCACTAGTGGGACTATAGCAAAGTCCAATAGCCACGTATAGGATGCCACTAGGTACACTGAGTGTTTGCTAGTATAATGGCTTGGTTAGAATGAGTTGTAGTGTGCAACGCAGGCAGACGCGCTCTGCAAATGTCTTTGCACTAGTGGGACTATAGCAAAGTCCAATAGCCACGTATAGGATGCCACTAGGTACACTGAGTGTTTGCTAGTATAATGGCTTGGTTAGAATGAGTTGTAGTGTGCAACGCAGGCAGACGCGCTCTGCAAATGTCTTTGCACTAGTGGGACTATAGCAAAGTCCAATAGCCACGTATAGGATGCCACTAGGTACACTGAGTGTTTGCTAGTATAATGGCTTGGTTAGAATGAGTTGTAGTGTGCAACGCAGGCAGACGCGCTCTGCAAATGTCTTTGCACTAGTGGGACTATAGCAAAGTCCAATAGCCACGTATAGGATGCCACTAGGTACACTGAGTGTTTGCTAGTATAATGGCTTGGTTAGAATGAGTTGTAGTGTGCAACGCAGGCAGACGCGCTCTGCAAATGTCTTTGCACTAGTGGGACTATAGCAAAGTCCAATAGCCACGTATAGGATGCCACTAGGTACACTGAGTGTTTGCTAGTATAATGGCTTGGTTAGAATGAGTTGTAGTGTGCAACGCAGGCAGACGCGCTCTGCAAATGTCTTTGCACTAGTGGGACTATAGCAAAGTCCAATAGCCACGTATAGGATGCCACTAGGTACACTGAGTGTTTGCTAGTATAATGGCTTGGTTAGAATGAGTTGTAGTGTGCAACGCAGGCAGACGCGCTCTGCAAATGTCTTTGCACTAGTGGGACTATAGCAAAGTCCAATAGCCACGTATAGGATGCCACTAGGTACACTGAGTGTTTGCTAGTATAATGGCTTGGTTAGAATGAGTTGTAGTGTGCAACGCAGGCAGACGCGCTCTGCAAATGTCTTTGCACTAGTGGGACTATAGCAAAGTCCAATAGCCACGTATAGGATGCCACTAGGTACACTGAGTGTTTGCTAGTATAATGGCTTGGTTAGAATGAGTTGTAGTGTGCAACGCAGGCAGACGCGCTCTGCAAATGTCTTTGCACTAGTGGGACTATAGCAAAGTCCAATAGCCACGTATAGGATGCCACTAGGTACACTGAGTGTTTGCTAGTATAATGGCTTGGTTAGAATGAGTTGTAGTGTGCAACGCAGGCAGACGCGCTCTGCAAATGTCTTTGCACTAGTGGGACTATAGCAAAGTCCAATAGCCACGTATAGGATGCCACTAGGTACACTGAGTGTTTGCTAGTATAATGGCTTGGTTAGAATGAGTTGTAGTGTGCAACGCAGGCAGACGCGCTCTGCAAATGTCTTTGCACTAGTGGGACTATAGCAAAGTCCAATAGCCACGTATAGGATGCCACTAGGTACACTGAGTGTTTGCTAGTATAATGGCTTGGTTAGAATGAGTTGTAGTGTGCAACGCAGGCAGACGCGCTCTGCAAATGTCTTTGCACTAGTGGGACTATAGCAAAGTCCAATAGCCACGTATAGGATGCCACTAGGTACACTGAGTGTTTGCTAGTATAATGGCTTGGTTAGAATGAGTTGTAGTGTGCAACGCAGGCAGACGCGCTCTGCAAATGTCTTTGCACTAGTGGGACTATAGCAAAGTCCAATAGCCACGTATAGGATGCCACTAGGTACACTGAGTGTTTGCTAGTATAATGGCTTGGTTAGAATGAGTTGTAGTGTGCAACGCAGGCAGACGCGCTCTGCAAATGTCTTTGCACTAGTGGGACTATAGCAAAGTCCAATAGCCACGTATAGGATGCCACTAGGTACACTGAGTGTTTGCTAGTATAATGGCTTGGTTAGAATGAGTTGTAGTGTGCAACGCAGGCAGACGCGCTCTGCAAATGTCTTTGCACTAGTGGGACTATAGCAAAGTCCAATAGCCACGTATAGGATGCCACTAGGTACACTGAGTGTTTGCTAGTATAATGGCTTGGTTAGAATGAGTTGTAGTGTGCAACGCAGGCAGACGCGCTCTGCAAATGTCTTTGCACTAGTGGGACTATAGCAAAGTCCAATAGCCACGTATAGGATGCCACTAGGTACACTGAGTGTTTGCTAGTATAATGGCTTGGTTAGAATGAGTTGTAGTGTGCAACGCAGGCAGACGCGCTCTGCAAATGTCTTTGCACTAGTGGGACTATAGCAAAGTCCAATAGCCACGTATAGGATGCCACTAGGTACACTGAGTGTTTGCTAGTATAATGGCTTGGTTAGAATGAGTTGTAGTGTGCAACGCAGGCAGACGCGCTCTGCAAATGTCTTTGCACTAGTGGGACTATAGCAAAGTCCAATAGCCACGTATAGGATGCCACTAGGTACACTGAGTGTTTGCTAGTATAATGGCTTGGTTAGAATGAGTTGTAGTGTGCAATGCAGGCAGACGCGCTCTGCAAATGTCTTTGCACTAGTGGGACTATAGCAAAGTCCAATAGCCACGTATAGGATGCCACTAGGTACACTGAGTGTTTGCTAGTATAATGGCTTAGTTATCAGTTGGAGTGTGCAGAGGACAAGAGGGTACAGTGGCAGGATTGTGGTGCTCTGGGTAGAGGAATGGAAGACTGCCTTTCTATTCCCTCCTAATGGTGAAATGCAGGTAGGAAATCCCTGACCTGGGCTACACAGACGCTGTTGCTGTTTGCAGGACCTGTCACCTATGGCTCTCTGACCCTGCCGGTTGGAGCCCTTAAAAGGACTGCTATAAAGTGCTCTCCCTAAGCTGTCTAACGCTGTGTATGCAGCGCATACAGCTGTATCGGCTATAGGACTCAGGAAGACGGAGCTGCGACAGTGATGTCTGACACCAAAGACGCAGAAGGCAGATAATGGCGTCCGTGAAGAAAATGTCCGGTTTTATAATGCAGGGACATGTGACATGCAGATCCTATCACACATGCCGTTGCTTCTCTGGCTCAAAGTCCACTTAGCTGTGTGTGTGTCTGGGATTGGCTGACATGCTGGCCCGCCCCACAAGACGCGCGCGCTTAGGGAAGGAAGACAAGAAAAAAAAAAAAAAAAAATGGCGATCGCCATTATAGAAACAGCAGTGATCTGAAGGCGCTGTTCACGCACACTATACACTGAAATGTGATAATAGTTTGATTCACAGAGTGACTTACACTATTACAGCAGAAACCAAGCTATGATTTAGCTGTTTTTTGGCTGCTAGAACCGTTCTCGAACGTTTCTAGAACTACCGAGCTTTTGCAAAAAGCTCGAGTTCTAGTTCGATCTAGAACATGCCCCAAAATCACTCGAGCCGCGAACTGGAGAACCACGAACCACGAACCGCGCTCAACTCTAGTTTACACACTGAGACTTTCTAGCGATCCAACCTGCGATCTCAACCTAGCCGGGATCGCTACAAAGTCTCTGGTGAGCTGTCAAACAGGCAGACCTGGCCAACGACCTAACAGCGATCCGGACCTGCAGAGCGACTAGCTGGTCCTTGGGGACAGCAGGTGAACTTCACCCGACTTCATTTAATGCTGCGCGGCTCTGTGTGCCGTGTAAATAAATAAATAATTAAAAAATCCGCCGTGCGGTCCCCCCCTATTTTAATACCAGCCAGATAAAGCCATACGGCTGCAGGCTGGTATTCTCAGGATGGGGAGCCCCACGTTATGGGGAGCCCCCCAGCCTAACAATATCAGCCAGCAGACGCCCAGAATTGCCGCATTCATTAGATGCGACAGATCTGGGACTGTACCCGGCTCTTCCCGATTTGCCCTGGTGCGTTGGCAAATCGGGGTAATAAGGAGTTATTGGCAGCCCATAGCTGCCAATAAGTCCAAGATTAATCATGTCAGGCGTCACCCCGAGATACCTTCCATGATTAATCTGTAAATTACAGTTAAAAAACACACACCCGAAAAATCCTTTATTAGAAATAAAAAACACAAACACATTCCCTCATTAGCAATTTATTACCCACAACAAAGCCCTCCTTGTCCGGCGTAATCCACGGTCCTCCAACGTCGCATCCAGCTCTGCTGCATGCAGGTGACAGGAGCAGCAGAAGACACAGCCGCTCCTGTCACCTGCACGCAGCTAATGAAGAGAGCCGCGTGATCGGCTGAGCTGTCACTGAGGTTACCTGGATCCAGCGGTGGATGCAGCGGTGGCCGCGGGTAACCTCAGTGACAGCTCAGCTGATCGCGCTACTCACCTCATTTGCTGCGTGGAGCTGACCGGAGCGGCGGTGAGTAGCGCGAATAACGTGGAGCTCCCCATCCTGAGAATACCAGCCTTTAGCCGTATGGCTTTATCTGGCTGGTATTAAAATTGGGGGGGACCTCACGCCGGATTTTTTAATTATTTATTTATTTATTTTACTGCACAGTATAGACACGCCCACCGGCTGCTGTGATTGGGTGCAGTGACACAGCTGTCACTCAGCGTGTGGGCGTGTCTCACTGCAACCAATCATATTTGCCGGTGGGCGGGGAAAAGCAGGGAATACGAGATTGTTTAATGAGCGGCCGGCTTTTTCAAAAAAGGAAAAGCCGCTGGAGCAGAGTGAACGCCGTGCAGCGCCGGTGATCGGGGATCGGTGACTATGAGAGAGGGGGGGACACTTCAGTCACTCGGGGGATTAGCGGTCACCAGTGAATTCTTCACCGGTGACCGCTAATCAGGACGCTACACAGACAGAGCCGCGGAGTCGCTGTAAAGTCCCCTTTACACACTGAAACTTGCTAGCGATGCATGCTGCACAGCGGGAAACAAAGGACCTAGGAATGGTCCTGAACGATTTGTAGCAATCACAACTTCACAGCAGGGGCCAGGTCGCTGATAGGTTTCACACACTGCAATGTCGCTGGGGAGGTCGCTGTAACGTCACAAAACCGGTGACGTTACAGCGATGTCGTTTGCGATGTTGCAGTGTGTAAACCCAGCTTAAATGTGAAAATTAAGTCAAAGGGCTTTCCTGGAGGATAAAAAACTTACGGTGTATATATATATATAGTACAGACCAAAAGTTTGGACACACCTTTTCGTCTCTAGAACAACTGTTAAGAGGAGACTTTGTGCAGCAGGACTTTATGGTAAAATAGCTGCTAGGAAACCACTGCAAAGGACAGGCAACAAGCAGAAGAGACTTGTTTGCGCTAAAGAACACAAGGAATGTACATTAGACCAGTGGAAATCTGTGCTTTGGTCTGATGATTCCAAATTTGAGATCTTTGGATCCAACCTCCGTGTCTTTGTAAAAAAGGTGAACGGATGGACTCTACATGCCTGGTTCCCACTGTGAAGCATGGAGCAGGAGGTGTGATGGTGTGTGGGTGCTTTGTTGGTGACACTGTTGGGGATTTATTTAAAACTAGCTGTACTACCCGGCTTCGCCCGGGTTAATAACTGCTGTTAAAATAGAATGTATTAACAAAATTGTATTCTGCACACAAAAACCACAGAACAAATAGATATAAATGTAATTATTAAAAGGCAAAAACTAAGCTAATAGAAGCATTTCACAACATATATTTCAACACCACAGATGTTCCACACAGATTTAACATTCTATGACCTCACACATACTGAGAATGTCCTTTGTTGCCTATATTAACCAATCAGAGCTCAGATTAATTAACTGTAGCAAAATAGAAGCTAAGCTGTGATTGGTTGCTATTGGCAGCATGATAAATCTCCAGGCAACAGAAAGCCCTCCCCCTGACAGTATATATTAGCTCACACATACACTTATAGACAGGTCATGTGACTGACAGCTGCCGTATTTCCTATATGGTATATTTGTTGTTCTTGTAGTTTGGCTGCTTATTAATCAGATTTTTATTTTTGAAGGATAATACCAGACTTGTGTGTGTTTAGGGCGATTATGTGGTGAGGTTGGTGTATGTGTGGTGAGATGTGTGCTGAGGGTGGTATATGTGTTTAAGCACGTGGTAGTGTGTGGCGCATTTTGTGTTTGTGTTCATATCCCCGAGTGTGGTGAGTATCCCATGTCGGGGCCCCACCTTAGCAACTGTACGGTATATACTCTTTGGCGCCATCGCTCTCATTCTTTAAGTCCCCCTTGTTCACATCTGGCACCTGTCAATTTGCCCCCAACACTTTTCGTTTCACTTTTTCCCCATTATGTAGATAGGGGCAAAATTGATTGGTAAATTGGAACGCGCGGGGTTAAAATTTCGCCTCACAACATAGCACCCGGCGCTTCCCGGGATAGTAACTGTCTCTCTGTTTCTCTCCCATTCTCTGTCTGTCTCCCCCTCTGTATATATCTCTCTGTCTCTCTCTCTATCTCTTTGTCTGTCTGTCTCTTTCCCTGTCTGTCTCTTTCCCTGTCTGTCTCAATCTCTTTCCCTGTCTGTCTATCTGTCACTTTCCCTGTCTGTCACTTTCCCTGTCTGTCACTTTCCCTCTCAGTCTGTCTCTTTGTCTGTGTCTGTCTCTTTGTGTCTGTCTCTTACCCTGTCTATGTCTGTTTCTAAAGCTGGTGTCACACATAACGACGACGACAACGACGTCGCTGCTACGTCACCATTTTCTGTGACGTTGCAGCGACGTCCCGTCGCTGTCGCTGTGTGTGACATCCAGCAACGACCTGGCCCCTGCTGTGAGGTCGCCGGTCGTTGCTGAATGTCCAGCTTCATTTTTTGGTCGTCACTCTCCCGCTGTGACACACACATCGCTGTGTGTGACAGCGAGAGAGCGACGAAATGAAGCGATCAGGAGCCGGCACTGGCAGCTGTGGTAAGCTGTAACCAGCGTAAACATCGGGTAACCAAGGGAAGGACTTTCCCTGGTTACCCGATATTTACCTTCGTTACCAGCCTCCGCTCTTGCTGCCAGTGCCGGCTCCTGCACTGTGACATGTGGCTGCAGTATACATCGGGTAATTAACCCGATGTATACTGTAGCAAGGAGAGCAAGGAGCCAGCGCTAAGCAGTGCGCGCGGCTCCCTGCTCTCTGCACTGTGACATGTAGCTGCAGCACACATCGGGTTAATTAACCCGATGTGTACTGTACCTAGGAGAGCAAGGAGCCAGCGCTAAGCGCGGCTCCCTGCTCTCTGCACATGTAGCGACATTATGATCGCTGCTTCTGCTGTGTTTGACAGCTAAGCAGCGATCATAACAGCGACTTACAAGGTCGCTGCTACGTCACCGAAAATGGTGACGTAACAGCGACGTCGTTGTCGCTGTCGCTTAGTGTGACACCAGCTTTACTCTGTCTGTGTCTGCCTCTTTCCCTGTCTGTGTCTGTCTCTTTCCCTGGCTGCATTGTGACACGCCAATATTCCATATAAGGGCATGGCTGCGCATTCTTCTGAAGTTCTGGCTGCACTGCGGCTCCCAGCTCCATTCGCTTTAATGGAAGCAGGTTTTTTGGCGAATAACTGTAAAGAGCGGGGTTAAAATTTCCCCTCAAAACATAGCCTATGACGCTCTCGGGGTCCAGAAGTGTGAGTGTGCAAAATTTTGTGGCTGTAGCTGCGACGGTGCGGATGCCAATCCCGGACATACACACACACACACACACACACACACACACACATTCAGCTTTATATATTAGATTGAAGGCATATTAAACCAGCATGGCTACCACAGCTTCTTGCAGCGGCGTGCTATTCCATCCGGTTTGCGTTTAGTTGGACTATCATTTATTTTTCATCAGTACAATGACCCCAAACACACCTCCAAGCTGTGTAAGGGCTATTTGACTAAGAAGGAGAGTGATGGGGTGCTACGCCAGATGACCTGGCCTCCACAGTCACCAGACCTGAACCCAATCGAGATGGTTTGGGGTGAGCTGGACCGCAGAGTGAAGGCAAAAGGGCCAACAAGTCCTAAGCATTTCTGGGAACTCCTTCAAGACTGTTGGAAAACCATTTCTGGTGACTACCTCTTGAAGCTCATCAAGAGAATGCCAAGAGTGTGCAAAGCAGTTGATTCGCCCACCCCAGGGCTTTGGGTGACCCGGTGTCGGGCTGGACTAGTCCGGGGTAGTCAGCGGTGGCGGGGCCCGATTCCGTGACCCTGGTGGGGTCAATTAATATGGCGGATGTGGGGGTGATGATTATAATAAAGTTTATAAGAAATTCGTGACGCCACCTGTGGTAATTTGTGGCTATGGAGCCGCAGCTGCTAGAAGGGACCTCCGGGGCTGATGTTATGGCAGCTGAGGTGTTTCTTGCTCTCCACAGGTAGAGCGGGTGCCCCGGGGAAACCTTTAGTACTTTGTAGGTTCTATGGTGTTGTAGATGCAGTGCAGGATAAAGCAGACAACACAGGGCTTGCAGTTAAGATCTTTACTCACTGTTTTGGTCTTGGTGCTGCAGCAAACCGGTTGCCCACAGTATGCTGGGATCCACTGTCAGGTGCCTCCACCGATCCCGGGTAGTTCAGAGGTCAATACCGGTGCACCCCTCCTGTGTCTCTTTCCTGACTGACTTCCTAGTCTTGACCGTTATAGCTATGCTGGTCTTGGCCTCCACCACAGGGCCTGAACAAAGGGAGCTAACCGCAGTTGTATCTTGCCCCCTTCACAGGGAATCTGTGGCAGGTTGTGGCCCTGGGCGCTTGCAACCATCTCAGGCCTTCGGTGTTACTTTTTGAGGAATTGTCTTTCTTCCCTCTGTCTGGGGACAGTCTCTGAATGCTGCCAGATTCCTTCACCTGATCTTTCAGTGGAACTGGCCACGAGCCAATATGCCCTTCCATGGCCCTGGGATCCTTTCTTGCTCGGTGTCACCTGGGCCTAACTAGACCCCAGGATCTTCACCAGGAACTTCCTTCTGTCACTTTCTCCTCAGACTTTACTCCTTCACTCTCCTGAGGTAACTAACTCCCTCTCCTCCTCCCTCTCACACTCTAGACTTGACTGAACTTGAACTTCCTGGTTCCCTTGTCTATTCACACTTGCTGACTCCTCCCACACACCCACTGACTAGGCCCCACCCACACTATTGGGACCAGAAATGGGACTTACGGCCCCATGAATACATCTATGGGGGTTGCTGCCACTATCCCTGACCCAGTGTATGCCTACCAATTTGTGTGTGTGAGTTTTGTCTGTACACCGGTAGTTGACCCCATTCTTAGGCTGTGTGCACACGTTGCGTTTTTTACCGCGGAAATGCTGCGTTTTGAACCGCAGCGTTTCAGTGGCAAATTGCATGCGTTCAGCTTTCCCAGCAAAGTGTATGGGAAAGCTGAAAAATCAGTGCACATGCTGCGTTTCTTTCCGCAGCGTTTTGGATGCCAAAAATCGGTGCGGAAAGAAAAGCAGCATGTCACTTCTTTTGTGCGTTGTGGCTGCGTTCTCTCCCCCATTGAAATCAATGATGTGGGGTCAGAACGCAGCTACACCGCATGGACCTGCTTTTTTGTTGCGGTCCGCGGCCTTTGTCGGCATGCCAGAACGCAGGCATTTACCTGGAAGTGAGGTCAAGAGGCTTCCTGTTGACCTCACTTCCTGGCAAAGCCCCCGGTGTCGCCAAAGTGCCCGCCCCGACCCCCGAGTCCCCGACCCCCCTCCCGAAAATCCAACATGGCCGCGCGCACAGTAGCGCACCGGCCGCCCTGCTCCTATGTTATCTGTCGCATGTGCCTTGAGACATGCGACAGAAAAATGCCCCCCAGGCCCTGCCCGGTCACCCCAATTCCCCCCGGTGTCATACATACCTGTCCGGTCGCAGCGTGATCCCCCGCGGCCCCCTCCTCCTTCACAGCAGACGCCGGCCGGTCACATGTGCAGAGCAGCTGACAGCCAGCACTGTGTTCAGTGTGAGCTGTGCTGGCTGCTCGCAGTCTGCAGCTGTGACCCGGGGAGAGTGGGTGCAGATTTTTGCACCCACTCTCCTCAAATGGAGGGTCTGCCCTCCTAGAAAATGGGGGATACGTTCCCTGAACGTGCCCCCATATTCTAGAAGGTCCAGAGGCAACGTGGGACATCCATATGGATTTCTGCGGACCCATTTTTTTTTATTAAATTGGAGAACAAGGGAATGATTTGGGGAGTGTTTTTTCTAATAAAAACATTTTTGTTGTCTTTTTTTGCTTTTGTTTACTGTCAATTAGTTATGTCGGGTGTCTGCTAGACGCCGTGACATCACTAATTGCTGGGCTTGATGCCAGGTGACATTACACATCTGGTATCAACCCCATTTATTACCCCGTTAGCCAACGCACCAGGGCGCGGGATGAGTTGGGGCGAAGCGCCAGGATTGGCGCATCTAATGGATGCGCCACTTCTGGGGCGGCTGCGGCCTGCTATTTTTAGGCTGGGAAGAGTCCAATAACCATGGCTCTTCCCACCTTGAGAATACCAGACCCCAGCTGTCAGCTTCACCTTGGCTGGTGATCTAATTTGGGGGGACCCCACGTTATTTTTTTTTTTATTCTTTATTTATAAATAAAAAAAAAAAGCCTGGGGAGCCCTCCAAATTGATCACCAGCCAAGATGAAGCTGCCAGCTGTGGTTTGCAGGCTACAGCTGTCTGCTTTACCCTGACTGGCTATCAAAAATAGGGGGGACCCCACGCCATTTTTTTCATTTTTTTATTTTTTTTTTTATTGGATAAATACTAAGCTAGGCACCCTTTAGTGCCACATGAAAGGTACTAAAGGTGCCAGCTTAGAATATGCAGGCGGGGGTGGGACGTTCTATATATTTGACATCCCTTCATCCATTGACGCTTTTTAGGCTGTGTGTCCACAATCAGGGTTTGCAGCGTTTTGGGCGCTGAGTGTTTTCCCTGCGTCCATAACGCTGCGTTGTGCAGTAGAAGCACAGTGGAAGGATTTTTGGAGATCCCATGCCCACTGTGCTTCTTTTCTCCGCAGCATAAACTGACCGGTAGCGTGGCTTCCCGAGCCTCAGCATGTCAATTTATGCTGCGGAGACGAGAGTGTTCTCTGCAGGTAGCATAGAGCTCCACAGCAGCCTGAACCCAAATCGTGGGCATGGGAAGTTGCAGGAAGGCTGGCACTGTGTACTATACGCCATGTCGCTGGATCATGGCCACATAGCCTTAGGCCCCTTTCACACGTCAGTGATTCTGGTACGTTTGTGCTTTTTTTTAAACGTACCAGAATCACTGACATACGCATACCCATTGTAATGAATGGGTATGCTCACATGTCAGTGATTTTTCACTGCACGTGTCTCCATGCGGCGTACCCGCGTGTGCGTGATTGCCGCACGGAGACATGTCCATTTTTTTCTGGCATCACTGATGTTCCACGGACCACGCAGTGGTGTGATCCGTGAAACACGTGCCAGAAAAAAACGTGCTTTTAAAATAAAAATCATTTTAACTCACCCGGCGTCCAGCGATGTCCTCTGCAGCCCGTGCAGCTTGCTGCTTCTGAGCCGGCTCATTATTGTCGCGCATATTCATGATGCACGACACAGCCGACCCGGAAGCAGCTGCTGCGGGGGTCAGCGCCGGCCGGATGCTGCACCGCGGGAGCGATCAGCACCATGGAGAGCGGGAGCGGGCGCAGGTGAGTTAATCTCTAAGTGCAATCACGGGCCACGGAGAACGGAGCCCGGATTGCACTTAGACAACCCATGTGTGCCGTGATTCACGGCACATGGAGGGACATGTGCGTGTTTTACACGCCAGTGAAAAACGTCAGTGTTTTTCACTGACGTGTGAAACGGGCCTAAAAGTGAGAATATTGTTGCTACAGCAACATTTTGGGTGAAGTAGCTGTGGATTCAAAATGCTTAATATACTCCTGAATAAAATCCTTGATGGGTGCAGATTCCAAAATGGGGTCACTTGTGGGGGGTTTCTGACGTATAGGTACCTAAGGGGCTTGGTGCGCGAAGTTTATTTCAACTTTTCCAAAATTCAAATGGTGCTCCTTCCATTCCAAGCCCTCCCATTTATCCAAACAGAATGTGGAGAAGGAAATGACATCACAGGTTTTTTTTTCCAAAGGTCTGTGTTCAACCAACTTTATTAACACTGACAAGTCTTAAAAAACGCACCTAAAAAAACGCATGAAAAACGCATGAAAAACGCATGAAAAACGCATGCGTTTTCGATGCGTTGTTTCTCAAAAAGCATTGTTTACAATTCTCCCCTCTGCCAGAGGGTGCTTTTTTTTCCGCGCGGAAAAAAAAGCAACGTGTGCACATACCCTTACCCAGGATGGGACATCACACCTCTGGCTGAGGTGCAATATCTCTGTGGCGACGGAAGCCTCAGGGGTGCCACACAGTAATCAAAGCAAGAGGTGGCTACTTTGAAGAACCTAGAATATAAGACATATTTTCCGTTGTTTCACACTTTAAGTATTTAATTCCACATGTTTTCATTCATAGGTTTGATGTCTTCAATGTCAACCTACAATTTTTAGAGTCATGAAAATAAAGAAAACTCTTGAATGAGTAGGTGTGTCCAAACTTTTGGTCTGTACTGATTTTATATATATATATATATATATATATATATATATATATATATATATAAATACTAGCTAGTTCAGCCAATCTAGTAATTCTTTGCTTCCAGGACAAACAGTGACATTGTGATACAAGGTGACGGTTTGTTCTGTATACATTCAATAAGGCGGAGATGTTTATAGTTTAATGAAATACTGTGTCGACCTGACATTTAGTGGTTGTAACTTGTTTTATATATACTGTGCCCACCTATAAATAATATGAGGATTATTATATCTGTAAAGGAAATTCATATCCACGTTTTTATGCGACAGGCAGTAGGATCCAGGAATATTGACCTTCTGTCAACTTATATTGAAATATTTTCTTATAAGGAGGTGGTCAAGAATACCTTTTCCCAACCTGAAAACTTCAGCTCATAAGAGCCTGTGTGCACTTCCTCCCTATGACAACACTTCTTCTATTGTGCTTTGACAGCCAAATTTTACTATAGAAACGCTGAGCCTTTATTGTTCTTGCACGTTATGTTGGTTAAGGGCTAAAAATGAGTCTGTGAACTTCTTCCAAATATAAAGACTGATATACGTGAGCAGAGATATCATTTCCTTCTTACTTTGGGTTATTTTTGCAGTTAGGTTACTGTTACGAGGGGGACCCGGGGAAGCGTGCCAAGATGGGAAATGGACAGCTTCCGCCGGTCAAGGTCCACTGTGCGGTGTAAGGGACCGCTGCTATGGTGGGTGAAGAGTGAGGGGGTTGCTGCTAGCGATCGTCTGGAATGTCACAGACGATCTATGTACACCGCTCTGCCCTAACCCGTGAGGGTTGTATGGCACGGATCTCACGGCTCGGTGTACCTGTTGCACGGGGAAGCACAGAGGTGCCCACGCACGTGTGCCAGTGGAAGTCACGAGAATATGGCACGAGGGTAGCACAGAGGTGCCCACGCACGTGTGCTTTCAATAACCAGGTGAGTCCGGTGGAGACTTGAGGAGCTCACCTGGGACAGGAACACGGCCTGTTGAAGGGGATACTGCCGGAGCAGTAAGGCAGGGATACGGCCTGCAAACCAGGTGCTGCCTAAGCAGCAAGGGCCAAGCCCACAAAAGACAGTAATGCCTGAGCAGCGGCGTGGCAGCACGCTGCCAGACATAGAAGGACGGTCGCGCGCCGCCATAATGGCAGGGGGGAGCTTTTAAGGATGTGTAGCTCCACCCAAGGGCGGGCGTGAGGCGGAGATGACGGACTTGACCCAATCAGGGTCCACGACATCCCAGCCTGGCCAGTCAGGATTCACCACGTCACCAGCCTTGTCATCAAGCCGTGTGACGTCCGTGGGCGAATCAGGACCCACCACGCATTGCACATGCTCACCCTCCTGCCTCTGGGAAATAGAGGCGGGATCCTCGGTCTCACAATGTGCAGAGATAACGGGAGTCTCACTGCTTCCCTGAGTAGCAAACCTCTGCACATTGCGCAACCTCGCAGACCTTCGGGGCCGCTGAGCAGGAGGACCCGCGGCAGGCCAGGAATGGGAGACCGCTTCACTCCTTGTAACAGGAGAACCACTAGGTGTCACCCTTCTGCTGCCTCTCTGAGAAGGTATCTCCTGCACACTGCGCAGTCTGGCAGACCTTTGGCGCTGCTGAGCAGGAGCGCTCGTGGCAGGCAAGGAATGGGAGACTGCCTCAGTCCTTTCCTCAGGAGAGCCACGAGGTGTAACATTACCCCCCTGTCTAGGCCCCCTCCCCTGTCCGTGCTCAAAGTCCGCTATTAAACCCGGGGTGTGGATATGATCCTCCAGTTCCCAGGATCTATGCTCCGGCCCACTCCACGAGGTAGTACCTCCGGCCCCATATGACTTTTGTCTCCACAAGCTTCGCCACCTCAGGGTCGTCGGACGAGGAGTCGGTTTGAGCCGGCAGGGACCCCGAGAACTTATTAAGTCGTACGGGTTTCAGGAGGGACACGTGAAAGGTGTTGGCTATAGCCCAGCGTGGAGGGAGCTGGAGTCGGTATGCCACCGGGTTTACCTGCTGTAGTACTTTAAACGGACCCAGGTACCTAGGGGCGAACTTGGCTGCCTGTACCCGTAGGTTAACATTCTTAGAGGACAGCGACACTAGGTCACCAGGGGCGAAGGATGGTGCAGGGCGGCGGCGAACATCAGCCGTTGTCACCATCCGGTCTTTAGCCCTCTTAAGAGCCTCTTGGGTGTTATCTCAGATCTCCCGGGCCTTGGTCGCCCAATCCTCCACTCTAGGATCGGGTGACGTAATGGGCATTGGAATCGGGATTCTGGGATGTTGCCCGTTATTGAGCAGGAACGGAGTCTGGCCAGAGGATTCATGGACCGAATTATTAATGGCAAATTCGGCCCAAGGAAGGAGGTTAGCTCAGTTGTCGTGGTGCGCGGAGATAAAATGGCGGAGGTAAGTTGCCAAGGTCTGATTGGTCCTCTCCACCAGTCCATTGGTCTCGGGATGGTATGCGGAGGAGATGTTCAGCTCTATCTGCAGGAGCTCACAGAGCTCTCTCCAGAAGCGAGACGCGAACTGGGGACCCCGGTCGCTCACCACCTTGTCAGGCATGCCATGCAACCTAAATACATGCCGACCGAACAAGGTGGAGAGAGCACGTGACGTCGGGAGTCGTGGGAGAGGCACCAAGTGGACCATTTTAGAGAAGTGATCCGTGATGACCCATACGACCCTGTGCCCTGCTGACTTGGGCAGATCTCCCAGGAAGTCCATCCCCACCACTTCCCAGGGACGATCCGGCACTGGCAGTGGGTGAAGAATACCTGCCGGTCTCTGCCGGGATGGCTTATTCCGAGCACACGACATACAGGCTCCCACATACTCCTGTATGTCCTGGGGTAGTCTCGGCCACCAATAATGCCTGGTCACAAGGTCTCTGGTCCTTTTGACCCCGAAGTGACCCCCGACCTTGGAGGCATGGGCCCACGATAGCACCTCGTTCCGTAGTTCAGGGGGAACGAGGGTCTTGCCAGGTTGCACCTGGTCCAAAGAAGTGGGAGTGACCATCCTCAAGCTGTCCGGGGGTAGTATAAGACGAGGCTCCTCCTCGTCCTCCTCCAACACAACCATACAACGTGACAAGGCATCGGCCCGTACGTTCTTCTCACCGGCCAGGTGGCGGATAATAAAGCGGAACCGGGAGAAGAATAAAGACCAACGGGCCTGCCTTGGGTTCAGGTGTTGTGCTGTCTGTAGGTATGTGAGGTTTTCATGGTCAGAAAACACCTCAAATGGATGCTTCGCACCCTCCAGGAGATGCCGCCATTCCTGGAATGCTAGTTTCATCGCCAGTAACTCCCTATCCCCTATGGAGTAGTTCCTCTCGGCCGGAGAAAAGGTCTTGGAGAAAAAGAAACACAGATGCTTCCTTCCTCGTTCGTTTTTCTGGTACAGGACTGCACCTGCACCAACCGAAGAGGCGTCGACCTCCAGTAGGAAGGGTTTGGAGATGTCTGGGCGATGAAGGATGGGAGCTCTGGAGAAGTAAGTTTTGAGAGTGTGAAATGCCTCTACCGTTTCCCGTGTCCATGCTTTGGGATTAGCGCCCTTGCGGGTAAGGGCAATGATGGGTGCTGCCACCGTCGAGAAGTTGGGAATGAACTGGCGATAATAATTGATAAACCCCAAGAATCGCTGGATCGCCTTCAGCGAGCGGGGCTCAGGCCAGTTCATCACTGTCTCCAACTTCCCCGGATCCATTGCTAACCCCTGACTGGACACGATATACCCCAGGAACGGCAAGGATTCACGTTCAAAAACGCACTTTTCCAGCTTAGCATATAACGAATGGGTGCGGAGCCTCTTAAGTACTCGGATGACATCCCTCCGATGGGTGGCAAGATCGGGGGAGAAGATAAGGATATCATCCAGGTATGCAACCACGGAAAGATACAAATCCCGGAAAACGTCATTCACAAAGTCTTGAAATACAACGGGGGCATTGCAGAGTCCAAAGGGCATTACTAGATACTCGTAGTGACCGTCCCTGGTGTTAAAGGCGGTCTTCCACTCATCGCCCTCTCGGACTCGCACTAGATTATACGCCCCGCGTAGATCCAGCTTTGTGAAGACCTTTGCCCCGCGGAATCGATCAAATAGCTCCGTAATGAGGGGCTAAGGGTATTTGTTCTTGATCGTGGTTGCATTTAATCCCCTGTAATCGATACAGGGGCGCAGATCCCCTTCCTTCTTCTGCACGAAAAAGAACCCTGCACCGGCCGGTGAAATAGACTTGCGAATGAACCCCGTCGCCAGGATTTCCTGAATATATTTGGACATAGCCTCCGTCTCTGGAGCAGAGAGTGGATACACTCTGCCCCTAGGGCGCTCGGAGCCTGGCTTCAGGTCTATTCGGCAATCATATGGGTGGTGGGGAGGAAGGGTATCTGCGGCCCTTTTGGAAAAGACATCCCTGTAGGCCTCATAAGGTGTCGGTAAACCCGGCCCCCCTGTATTCCCTGAGGACCCAACCGACCTAATGGTAGCGGGTGGTTCGGTAGTCACGAGGTGCTCTCTACAGGATCCTGCCCAGGATGAGATCTCCCCTGTTGCCCAGTTGAGTATAGGAGCATGCTGTTGTGACGCCCTGGGCAAGCCAGGGGTCACAGGTCATAACACCACACGCACCCCACATTCCCTGCAGGAACACCAAGGCTAACCCAAAATCCTTGTTGCCTTCCTCCAGGGGCTGATGTCCACACCAGGGGGTGGGCCAGGCCTGTGGGCAAGAGTAGAGCTCCTTCGGCCCAGCTTGAAGCCGAGGAGTGGGTAACCGGTGGGGACCCATCGCTACCAAAGAGACTTTCATAGGTGCAGGGAAGAGACCATCACCGCTAACTGCAGGGAACATCAGCACCGTGAACCGTCCGAGGGACCCGTCCAACCAGCCATTTGTTTACCGAGAACTGTGTCGTGTTTACTGGCTGAGTGAGTACCTCCGTGCCGTCCGGCACAGCGCTGCCCCTGCGCCCCTGCACCTCCACAGGCCCCAGACCCGCCTGTCCACCATCCCAATCCCATCACCGGGCCCCGGGAGCACCACAACCCCTACCCACGGAGGGCACATCAACAACTGGCTGCTCCATACCATCACTCCCGGGCTCCCCATACAGATCAGCGGTGGTGTTAATAAATCACCACAACCGTGGGTGGCGTCACGGACAATAAACTATCCCTAAACACCAATTCCCCTTTTCACTCACGGGCGAGGAGCGCCGCTTGAGTCCCCGGGATCCGGCCCATCGCTCGAGCCACCGAGCAGCGGCAGGCCGCAGCAGCCGGACCCGAGCAGTGGGAGAGCGCGGCGTCCCCTCCTCTGCCCGCGACACTGTCTCAACCAGGGAAGACCCAGTAGGATCTCATCCGTCCCCCCTGGAAGCACCAGGAAGGACACCTGCTCATGGTGTCCCGGTGGTACATCGATCCTGAGAGGGATGGTGATCTGGGTGATGGGATCGAGTAGTAGGGACCTGTCGACTACCCGGACCCTGAGTGGCTTGGGCAACAGAACCAGGGAAACTGAGTATCGGGTTGCCAGGGAGGTTGAAATGAAATTGCCTTCAGCGCCTGAGTCCAAGCAAGCCAGGGCAGAGAAGAGAGTAGTGCCGAACTGCAACTGGGCGCTGATAGTCAACCTAGAGGGAGAGGTAGCGTCTAGAGTCCCCCCTCTGATAGAAACTAGACGTTGTCTTTTCCCGACGGTTTGGGACATCGGGTAGCTATGTGTCCCCTCTGCCCACAGGAAAAGCAGATGACACAAGACCGAGAACTTGGGGCAGAGGAGACCGCCTTGGACACCTCCATTGACTCCACGGAGTCGCCTACAGGACTGGCTGGGAGACCTGTCTGATGGAAGACGGGAGTCAGACGCTTTTTAGGCCGAGAAGACGTGGGTGCTGAAGAGACCTCGAGCCTCCGCTCCGCCTGGCGGATGTCTATGCGAGAGGCAACCTGAATCAAGGACTCTAAAGTGGCAGGCACCTCACGCGTGGCCAGTGCGTCTTTGACAAACCCTGCCAGGCCCTCCCAGAACACAAGGACAAGGACCTTATCCGGCCAGTCCAGCTCTGCGGCAAGTGTCCTAAAGTGTACAGCAAAGTCCCCGACTGAAGCGGACCCTTGCCGAAGTCGTAGGAGGCGCAGCGCTCTCCCTGTGAGCAGGGACTGGACGAAGGCTACCTTCGCCTTCTCGGTAGCGTAAAGAGTCGCGGACAGCTCTAACTAGGTGGTAACCTGATTTATAAAACCACGGCACTCAGAGCTGTCGCCGCTAAAGCGCTCTGGAAGCGCAAGGCGAGGAGACCTTCCGCCCAATAGCACAGCCTGGGCAGCCGCCTGGGTGGCGACTGGCGTCAGAGTAGTCTTATCGGAGGAAGACTGCTCCACTGCTGCCAATCGTGACTCCAACTGCTGCACATAACGCAGCAACTGCTGCTGCTCTTCAGCCATAGCCAGACCTTAGGTGCGACCGTAATGTTACGAGGGGGACCCGGGGAAGCGTGCCAAGATGGGAAATGGACAGCTTCCGCCGGTCAAGGTCCACTGTGCGGTGTAAGGGACCGCTGCTATGGTGGGTGAAGAGTGAGCGGGTTGCGGCTAGCGATCGTCTGTAATGTCACAGACGATCTATGTACACCGGTCTGCCCTAACCCGTGAGGGTTGTATGGCACGGATCTCACGGCTCGGTGTACCTGTTGCACGGGGAAGCACAGAGGTGCCCACGCACGTGTGCCAGTGGAAGTCACAAGAATATGGCACGAGGGTAGCACAGAGGTGCCCACGCACGTGTGCTTTCAATAACCAGGTGAGTCCGGTGGAGACTTGAGGAGCTCACCTGGGACAGGAACACGGCCTGTTGAAGGGGATACTGCCGGAGCAGCAAGGCAGGGACACGGCCTGCAAACCAGGTGCTGCCTAAGCAGCAACAGCCAAGCCCACAAAAGACAGTAATGCCTGAGCAGTGGCGTGGCAGCACGCTGCCAGACATCCAAACATAGAAGGACAGTCGCGCGCCGCCATGATGGCAGGGGGAGCTTTTAAGGAGATGTAGCTCCACCCAAGGGCGGGCGCGAGGCGGAGATGACGGACTTGACCCAATCAGGGTCCACGACGTCCCAGCCTGGCCAGTCAGGATTCACCACGTCACCAGCCTTGTCATCAAGCCGTGTGACGTCCATGGGCGAATCAGGACCCACCACGCATTGCACATGCTCACCCTCCTGCCTCTGGGAAATAGAGGCGGGATCCTCGGTCTCACAATGTGCAGAGATAACGGGAGTCTCACTGCTTCCCTGAGTAGCAAACCTCTGCACATTGCGCAACCTCGCAGACTTTCAGGGCCGCTGAGCAGGAGGACCCGCGGCAGGCCAGGAATGGGAGACCGCTTCACTCCTTGTAACAGTAGAACCACTAAGTGTCACCCTTCTGCTGCCTCTCTGAGAAGGTATCTCCTGCACACTGCGCAGTCTGGCAGACCTTTGGTGCTGCCGAGCAGGAGCACTCGTGGCAGGCAAGGAATGGGAGACTGCCTCAGTCCTTGCCTCAGGAGAGCCACGAGGTGTAACAGGTTACTATGCTTCCGCCATTTCTACAGTATGATGATTTCTTATGTTACGTTTACATGCTGGGAACTGCCAGAAATATGCTCATGCTGTGTAGTACTATTATGCCTTTTGTAGCAGGGGTGCAGCTATAATATGTGCAGAAGTCGCACTCGGATATTGCAGCTTAGGGGGCTCAAAAGGTTCCTTTAGCTTATATGGAAAGACCAATATTATTCTAGAGATGTTTTTTGATTCATACTGCCCAAAAGGGAAGACGTATCAGAGCTTCATCATTTCGGCAAGGTATATTTTACTCTAAAATGTTGGTAAGTCCAGACGCTGATCTTTGGTAGCTTCTCCCCTCCAAATTCTTTGAGTGACAGATCTCTCTCTACATGTGAGTATAAGGAGAGACCTGTCACTCAATGAGTGTAAGGAGACGCTCCTGGGTATCGGCCTCTTGGACTTGTCCAATTCTTCTCTTCTTATTAATACGCTCAAATGACAAATAAACATTTTTACATTTTATTGTGCAAAATAGTGCACTGCCAGATAATGATCTTTATAGATTTAATCCTCTCTATTAACATTCCTGGTAAAAGAATTAGCAGACAGGTCATCAGATGCGTAACATTCACACTGCTCCCAGCTCCTAATAATTTAATTGAATCATTTGTCTTCATATGTGTAACAGCCACGAAGGGATGAATTTGTGGTAATTGCTTTTCTCGTATGGCAGATGACTAACTGTATACAGATTATATCACCCAAGACATACAAAATCACCCAAGATATAAAAAAAAGATAAAGTCCACATATAGTACACGCTTGCTTTAGTACTAACCCTTATTGTTTTTAGTGTTATAGTGTTTTATAGGGGGTAACTGAGTCAGTAACTGTGGCAGCCATCACACTGAGGAGGGACTGTGGGGCACATCATACTGAGTGGGGGACTGTGGGGGCCATCAGATTGAGGAAGGACTGTGGAGGCCATCATACTGCGTATAGGGAGTTGTGGGGCCATCATACTGAGTGAGTGACTGTGACAGCCATCACACTAAGGAGGGATTGTGGGGCACATCATATTGAGGGGGGGACTGTGGGGGCCATCATATATGTGAGCATACTGTAGAGAGTATAGAGAGTCAAGGCTAAATGGACACACACTCTCCTAATACTTACCAAGTATAGATTAAAGATTGCCAGTCTTCAGGAATAAGGTTTGAGTTGTGCATTGCTTCTGTGTCAATGTCTGGAAGACTCGGATCGCATGTTACGGATTTGGTGGGGAGTTTACTTCTTCACTTTTTATAGTACAAGTAAAATGGATGAATTTCAATTATGGTAAATCTCATCCAAGTGCAGTATATTTATTTATTTTAGGCAATCCACATGGAAATTGGCTTTTCTTGTATTGTTTTTTTCATTTTGCAGCATGTCAATTTCTGTTTTAGAAATCTACGCATTTATTTCAATTAGGACCCAAAGTCCATTGATAAAATCACTCCACTGGTACTGTTGTGTGTCCAGAACAAAAAATGCATGATTAAGAGTGCTGTGTCACTCGAAACGCGTCGCTGACGTCAGTCATAACTCTGTCCTGACTATTATGTGTCTATTAATTTGTGCCAAAGAAAAATAAAAAAATAGCAAAAAACAAGGAACTCTTTTTGGAAGCTGGACTTTTCTTCATTCATGGACTTGCTTTAGGCTTGGCAGCACCTTGTCCGATGCTCCACAGAGCCTTTGAGATTGATTGAACATGGTGAGCTGAATTTTTTTTCTATAACAAAGAATGCACTCTAAAGCAAGCTTTACACGCTGCGATCTCGCTCGCGAGATCGCAAGTGATCGTACCCGCCCCCGTCGGTTGTGTGACACGGGCATATCGATGCCTGTGTCGCACAACCTCGCTTACCCCCGTCACATGGACTTACATGCCCTGCGACGTCGCTCTGGCCAGCGACCCGCCTCCTTCCTAAGGGGGCGGGTTGTGCGGTGTCACAGCGACGCCACACGGCAGGCGGCCAATAGAAGCGGAGGGGCGGAGATGAGCGGGATGTAAACATCCCGCCCACTTCCTTCCGCATTGATGTGTGCTGCCGCAGGAACAAGGAACCATCCTGTTTCAGGACGACCTCTCCACGGCAAACGATTTTGCCCTCTTTCGCTCTTAAGTATTACACACTGCGATATCGTTATTGACGCCGGATGTGCGTCACAAACAACGTGACCCCGACGATAATTCATTAACGATATCGTAGCATGTAAAGCCCGCTTAAAAATGCACAAGTACAGAAAATATGCATGGATTTTAGATTTCTGTGTAATTCCCAGTGGGGTAAGCAACAATTCCCTGTGTCTTGTTACAATATCCTTGTCTTGGTCATCTTACACAAACTGTATATATTTCATCTTTCTAGACTAAGAGGAAGTTAAACTTTGTGAAACAAGAGGCGTGAGAGAGATGTAGCGTCCATAAAGGCACAATTTCAGCAGAATCCTCTGTTACGGATGGACCTACTGATATGGTAAAAGATGAGAGTAAACCAATATCAGTGGTCAGGGTCCACCGTGCAGTGGTGGTAAACTGTAGCTGATAGAATAAGGCTCTACTGATATTCAACAAAGCCCCAGGTAATAATATACGCCTATGTTACAGGTCACACAGGTGTTAACGCAGGTATAATAAGTACTCAGAACCTGCATGTACAGTTTCTGCGTTCTAGGCCGCACAGAAGCTGTAGCATAATATAGCTGGACCATGTTAACTCACAGGACCAGATATGGCACAATGCTCTCCTGTAACTTCACAGAAGTTAATGTATGTATATATATATATATATATATATATATATATAAATATATATATATATATATATATATATATATATATATATTGCATACACAGTATGGATAGGGAGAGGCCTGCAGAACACTACCCGTATTCTGCTAGTATATGTGTGACGCCCTGGGCAAGCCAGGGGTCACAGGTCACAACACCACCACACCCTACAACCCAGTTAGGAACACAAAGGCTAACCTAAAATCCTTGTTGCCTTCCTCCAGGGGCTGGTGTCCACACCAGGGGGTGGGCCAGGCGGTTGGATCCGCCCACCGAGGAGTTCACAGCCCTGGAGGTGGGAGGAACCAGATAGATAGAGTTTGGAGGAGGAAGTGAGAGGAGTTGAAGCCAGGCTAGAGTCACAGGAGGAGTAAACAGTGGAGTGAGGAAAGTGAAGTGAAGTGGAAGGAAGGAGTAGTGAAGCTAAAGAGAGAAGCTGAAGTGACAGTAGTAAAGCCTGAAGTTGGTCCGGCTGTGTGCCCGGACAGTGACAGCAAGGTCAGCAGACGGCGGTGATAGTCCGCAGGGGTGACTGCTCGGAGGTTGCTGGAAGGACCGCGGACGGGTAGTGGCCCGGCGGTCTGGAGCAGTATACGAAGAACAGTCAGCACCAGGGCAGGGGCCTTTCGGATCCCGGCAAGGCTAGGAGTCGCCATAATTTGCCAAATCCGTCAGTGAAGGGGACGTCTGTCTCCAAACAACCAAGTCCCGATTGAAGGCAACAGTCCGACCGTTACGGAGAGACACCGCCACCGCCAGGGCACCAGTTTCTCAGGGCCAGCGCCTGCGGGCAAAGTAGGGCTCCTCCGGCCCATATCCAAGCCGGAGAGCGGGTTACCGGTGGGAACCCATCGCAACCATCATCAACTTAGGTGCAGGACAGAGGGACCGTCACCGTCACCTACTGGGGAAAGCAAGTGCAGCCGTCCGTGGGAACCGTCTTTCCAGCCGTGTGTTTTACCGAAAACTGTGTCAACGTCTCAGGCTGAGTGAGTACCACAGTGCCGCAAGGCACAGCGCTGCCCCCGCGTCCCTGCGCCCACCAAGCCCTGCATCACCCACCTAATCACTGGGCCCCGGGATCACCAACCCCTACCCACGGAGGGGCAACACAACAACTGGCTGCTCCATACCATCCTTCCCGGGATCCCCATACAGAGCAGCGGTGATGTCAACAAATCACCACAACCGTGGGTGGCGTCACGGACAATAACCAATCCCCACACCCAAAATCCCCTTTCACTCACGGGCGAGGAGCGCCGCTAGAGTCCCCGGGATCCGGCCCATCGCTCGAGCCACTGAGCAGCAGCAGGCCGCAGCAGCCGCGGCAGCCAGACCCGAGCAGCAGTGGGAGAGCGCGGCGTCCCCTCCTCCGCCTGCGACAACTTGGCGTCACGAACAGGATCTTACCGCTCTGCCGTTGGGTAGAGGTGCGCCTTGTGACCGCCGGAGGTATCCGGCTGAAAAATTTCAGAAGTCGCCATCTTTGGCGCGAAAAGTTCCCGCTTGAGCGTCTTCTCGAGTAGCAGAGGCGCGAAGGCCAAAACCCCGCCCCAATAGAGGAGGGGCCAGAAAGAGGCTAAGGGGGACGCGATGGCGACTGGATGTATGTAGCGCGCGGCTGTACGAGCCAGGACGCTGGGACCCTGTGATTTGCCGAGCCTTGCAAAGAAATGTCTGTTCCGCCCAATTACGCGGAGGCTACTGAGCCGGTGCCCGGGACAGCGGCATGGCTGAGGGCCCGAACGGCAGGGATCTGCCGCCACTACTGGAGCCAGATCTGCAGGCTGATGGAACAGTGGACCGCGGAGGTGGAGAATGTAGCTGCGGTTGCACGAGTATATGTAATGGAGGCCATGATGGAGGAGCTGGTGAGTGACCCACGCCCCTATGTCCCCGAGGGACCGGCCGCTGCGGCTGAGGGACCCGGTCTGCCCCTGGCCCCCACGCCACCTCTGTCCTCCTTACCCGTACACCGTACTGCGCCTGGCCCGTCGGGCGTACACCCCTCCGTGACTGTGGCCGAGGGAGTAGCCAGCCTAGAGGCTACGGCAGCTGGTAGCCACCCGTCTGGTGCAGAGGCCGACGATAGCAATTCCGGGCCTGACACCGAGCCCGTGTCGGAAGAGGATGAAGGAGTCGTCGCTCTGCATGGCGCGGAAGCCACCTATGTTCCCCGGAGTGGTAATAATGGGTATCGGGCGGCCCTTCCTCGCCGTGCTTGCTATGGCTTGGAGGGGCTGGTGCCCGTGTTCTTCCACCCAGAGCCGGGTGAGGAGGACGAAAGTGCACAGTAAGGGCAGCGGAGCACCGTTGTCCAGTCCCCGTTGGGACCACCACTGAGTTTTTGTTTGAAAGTTTAATGATAAGCAAAAATGATTACCGGAGCTTTACCTGATTTACCGTGATTAGGAAACCGGCCGTTGCCGGCACCGTTGTCCCTGTAGGGACCGTTTAAAAAGTATGCATAGGAACTCCCATGGACAAGCCCGTGAACTTGCAGGGCAACCACAAACGTTAAGTGGCATGTAAATAAGTTGTTTTACTGTTACCGTTTCCGCAGTTACCGCCTCCGGAGAGGCAGGTTGGAGGGAGGGCCCTCAGCAGAGCAAGCTGGGGCCCAGCCACCACAGGAACCGGTGGCTACCCTCTGGAGGGGAAGGACAGATCCCGCTCGGGTGACTTGTGCTGGACTTGGGTCAAGGGGTGCTGCCTGGGTTTTAGGGGCAGCATCAGGGCCAGGTTGCTTGGGTGGGAGAGAGCGGAGACCGTAACCGTAAACCGTTTGCAACGTTTAAGAAATGTGCCTCCCGTTGTGGGATGATGTTATAATTTATATATGTTACCGTTTACCTTTTTATATATTTTTCAGAAAATAAAACCGGTGTTGGACGGGCAGCCCGCGGATGGTCTGCATTTTGCTAAGGGGGAATGTGATGCCCTGGGCAAGCCAGGGGTCACAGGTCACAACACCACCACACCCTACACCCCAGTTAGGAACACCAAGGCTAACCTAAAATCCTTGTTGCCTTCCTCCAGGGGCTGGTGTCCACACCAGGGGGTGGGCCAGGCGGTTGGCTACGCCCACCGAGGAGTTCACAGCCATGGAGGCGGGAGGAACCAGATAGATAGAGTTTGGAGGAGGAAGTGAGAGGAGTTGAAGCCAGGCTAGAGTCACAGGAGGAGTAAACAGTGGAGTGAGGAAAGTGAAGTGAAGTGGAAGGAAAGAGTAGTGAAGCTAAAGAGAGAAGCTGAAGTGACAGTAGTAAAGCCTGAAGTTGGTCCGGCTGTGTGCCCGGACAGTGACAGCAAGGTCAGCAGACGGCGGTGATAGTCCGCAGGGGTGACTGCTCGGAGGTTGCTGGAAGGACCGCGGACGGGTAGTGGCCCGGCGGTCTGGAGCAGTATACGAAGAACAGTCAGCACCAGGGCAGGGGCCTTTCGGATCCCGGCAAGGCTAGGAGTCGCCATAATTTGCCAAATCCGTCAGTGAAGGGGACGTCTGTCTCCAAACAACCAAGTCCTGATTGAAGGCAACAGTCCGACCGTTACGAAGAGACACCACCACCGCCAGGGCACCAGTTTCTCAGGGCCAGCGCCTGCGGGCAAAGTAGGGCTCCTCCGGCCCATATCCAAGCCGGGGAGCGGGTTACCGGTGGGAACCCATCGCAACCATCATCAACTTAGGTGCAGGACAGAGGGACCGTCACCGTCACCTACTGGGGAAAGCAAGTGCAGCCGTCCGTGGGAACCGTCTTTCCAGCCGTGTGTTTTATCGAAAACTGTGTCAACGTCTCAGGCTGAGTGAGTACCAAAGTGCCGCAAGGCACAGCGCTGCCCCCGTGTCCCTGCGCCCACCAAGCCCTGCATCACCCACCTAATCACTGGGCCCCGGGATCACCAACCCCTACCCACGGAGGGGCAACACAACAACTGGCTGCTCCATACCATCCTTCCCGGGATCCCCATACAGAGCAGCGGTGGTGTCAACAAATCACCACAAACGTGGGTGGCGTCACGGACAATAACCAATCCCCACACCCAAAATCCCCTTTCACTCACGGGCGAGGAGCGCCGCTAGAGTCCCCGGGATCCGGCCCATCGCTCGAGCCACCGAGCAGCAGCAGGCCGCAGCAGCTGCGGCAGCCGGACCCGAGCAGCAGTGGGAGAGCGCGGCGTCCCCTCCTCCGCCCGCGACATATGCTCTGGGTATATGCAGGAGTGAGCGTGTAGGGTACTGTTCCTATATCGGGATGTGTTAGGGTGTAGCCGGTAGAGATGAGCCACCCCCCTAGTGTTCGAGTTCGGTTCAGTTCGTCGATCGGAGGCTCCGTTTGACGAACATTCGACGAACGTTCGACAAACTCCTTCGAACTGAATTGAAAACAATGGCAGGAAAACACAAACACATAAAAACACATTATACATGTACACATACAGTTAATAAACATTACCATTACACTTACAGGTCCCCGCGATGCATCCTGCACTCTGTCTCCCGACGCTTTTCCTTCCGATAATCGTAAAAGCCACGTTTTTGGTGATCGAACCGTTCTCGAACGGCAGAACTTTAAGCAAATCGTTCGAGTTCGTCGAACGACTCGAACACCCCCCAAAATCACGCGAACATGAAATTGGCAAACCGTTCAACTCGAACATCGCTCAACTCTAGTAGCCGGTTAACTACTGTTCCCTTAGCGGCACAACACCGATATCTATGGAACCCTGCCTAGCCGGCTTCTGACCCTAATTCGGTCTAGATGTGACCGCGACGCCTCACCCTAACCTGCCTCCTGACCCTCAATCATTCCGGTTGGACCTCGCGGCATTTCTTTACCTAAGATAGCTGTGTGCTGCTGAATGCACAAAGACGAGTGCAAGCCTCCATGTGGGCTTCAGGGCTATTTATCACCTCTGTACCACCCGCAAGATGAAGGAACCACATGTAGCAAGCCCCTTTGGCCAATGAGAGCCCTACACATCACTGATGATGTCACGGTGGCCATTAAAAACGTGCCACATCACTGATAACGTCACCGGCCAATAGGAATGTGCCACATAACCGATGATGTCACAGCAGCCAATGGGGACATGCCACATCACTGATGATGTCATGACAGCCAATGGGAATGTACCACATCACCTATGATGTCACTGTGGCCAATAGGAACGTGCCACATCACTAATATCCTCAGATAGTGCCAAAAGACCCATAGGAATTTTGCACATGCTCAGTAGGCTCTTTTTGACACTTAGTGTCAGAATTCCAAAAAGTCCTGGTCACCATCCAATGCTCCGGAGATTGGATAGAGCGACCTCAGGTACGGGGAGGAACAGCTCCAGAAGAAAAACGAGGAGCTCCCATACCCTGATTCGTGACATCGTCATCCTGTAAGTCTGAGCATGATCCATGCACGATAATGTCACTACATTGCATCTGCAGTGTTGAACCTCAGTCCTCACACTGCCCATAACCAATAATAGGGTGTGAGTGAGGGGCTGTGGAGGCTATAATACTCAACGAGGGGTTGGCTGAGGAGGCCATCATACTATATATAGGGAGCTGTGGGACCATCATGTGACGCCCTGGCGCCGCCAGGTGGTCACACACAAAGTAGACCCCCACATAACACCATCCTTCATAGGGTTACACCGAGCCGACAAAACCCTAGTCACCCCCCCCAGGGTAGGGAAGGCACACCAGTGGGCGGGAGCGGGCTGAAGGAAAACGCCCACCTAGGGATCTAGACAATCCAGGGGCGGGAAAAGAGAGTTCAGTTCAGTGCTGAGTTTGGAGTAGGAGTGAGAGAGGAGAGGAGAGAGTGAAGTGAAGTTCAAGTGGAAGTCAGAAAGGAAAGTCGTCGGGGTTGGAGCCCCGGCGTGCTGGCTAGGTGGCAGACGGTGGTCCATGTCTGTCAGGAGACGGGAAGACGGCTGCCGGAGATCCGAGGTGGACTGGGACAGGGTAGGAGCCTGCCAGTACTGACATCGGAGAACCGACCCGGAAACCGAGCACAGAGGGGGTACCTGGACCCTGAAGCAAGGACCGAAACCACTGGCTTTGTTAATTCACCAGTTGAGGACAGGATTATAGGTCCTGTCCCACCCAAAGTCCCAAAAGAGCAGCCCAGCAGCCCACCGCAGGGGATAGAGAAATAAACCGTGCAGAGGAAAGTGACACAGACCATCACCCTGGGTGAGGGATCAGAATACACCCGGCTGCGGCGGCCAGCCACTGGCATCTTGGTTTACCGCTGGACTTGTGTGATTTGTTTGACTGTGAGTACATTAACATCCCCCGGTCCAACCGGGTGTGCCGGCCCCTGCAGCCACCATCCTCAGCACAGTGACACCGGGTCCCAGGCCATCCATCCCTACCCACGGAGGGTTAAAAACAACTAGCTGCCATCCCAACGCCCCAGGGTGCTCCCTAATAGCAGCGGTGGTACCCCATCTTACCACACGCCATGGGTGGCGTCACGAACTATATAGAAATTCCCATATACAACCAATTCCCCTTCTTATTTGAAGTGTCCGTGAGACCCCCGGGTCTGGAGATCCCTCGAGCCACACCGCGGATCCGGATCCGACCAGCCCGGCTGCTGGCGTGTCGGCGGTACAATTATACTGAGTGGGGGACTGTGCCAGCCACCATACTAAAGATGGTCTGTAGATGCCATTATACTGAGTGGGTGACTATGGTGGCCATTATACTGATGAGGGGTTATGGGATCCATCATACTGAGTAGGCACTGTAGGCACTGTGGGGGGCCATCATACTGACAGAGACTGTGGAGTCCCTCATTCTGAGTGGATAACTATGGGGGCCATGTTACTCTGTATAGGTAACTGTGGGTTCATTACATTGAATGGGAGACTGTGGTGGCCATCATACTGAGGAGGGGCTGTGGGTGCTGTCATACTGAGTGGGTGATTGTGGCAGCCATCAGACTGAGGAGGGACTGTGGGGGCCCTGATACTGAGTGGATAACTGTGGGGGCCATCTTACTGTGTTATGTAGCTGTGGGTCCATAATAGTGAGTGGGGGATTGTAGTGGCCATCATACTGAAGAGGAACTGTGGGGGCTATCATACTGAGTGGCGGACTATAGGGCCATCATACTGAGTGGGTGACTGTGCCAGCCACCACACTGAGGAGGGACTGTGAAGCACATCATAATGAGTGGGGGACTGTGGCGGCTATCATACGGAGGAAGGATTGTAGGGCACATCATACTGAGGGGCACTGTAGCAGCCATCATACTGAGGAGGGAGTGTGGGAGGCCATCATGCTGAGGAGGGACTGTGGGGCCATCATACTGAGTGGGGGACTGTGGCAGCCATCAAACTGAGGAGGGACTGTGGGAGCCATCATACTGTGTATAGGTAGCTGTGGGGCCATTATACTGAGTGGGTGACTGTGACAGCCATCACACTGAGAAGGGACTGTGGGTCACATCATACTGAGGGGTGACTGTGGCAACCATCATACTGAGGAAGGACTGTGGAGGCCATCATACCAAGTGGATGACTGTGGTGGTCATTATATTGAGTGTTACCTGATGAAAGCAATTCTGCTGAAACGCGTTGTATCAATAGGAGCTTATACTCATTAAAGTACAACAAATAATACCAGCAAGTGTCCTTTTTTTGCGCTACAATAGACCGATAGAACTCTTATCCATTATATTGAGTGGGTCATCATGATTTCTACATATGCTCATAAGGTTAGAGTGTTTACTCGTATAGCAGAGACTACTTCCTGTGACCACTGTACTTTTAGACACATGCATTGAAGTGGTAGTCACCGTAATGCAAAATAAACAGGTTGCTATATAAGCCTAGTCTGTAATGGAGAAATTATTATAGTCAGCGAACTTATATTATATTATAAGAAGAAACTGTAAATTTAGTCACTGCTAAAGCATACCTGTAATTGGTAACGTTTCCGAACCAGCTGTAATGTGTGTACTTGAGCCGTAACACCATTTTTGCCCATTTTATGACTTTTATTTAGCATTTTAACAATGCCCCTCTGCAGACTGTATCACTAATTTTCAGTTGTCCCTAAGCTAGTGGGGTGAGAAACAGCTCCTAGGATGTTTCCCAAACACATCATACAGATATGAGGCATTACTATGCTCTTGCACCGGTGTACTGTAGCTATGAATCCAGCACAAGGTTGCGATTACACTTACTAGAAAGCAGCAGCAGTGTTTTCTGACTCTCTCACTATAATACCTCTTTCTTCCATAGATCTCAATAGGCAGCTGTAATCTCATGATGTAGTGAGCTGGCAGTCTTTATTTTCTGAGCAAGTGAGATCTCTACTATCTCTATCTCTACGATCTCTATTCTATCTCTACTGAGCAAGTGAGAATTTTACTGCATTTCTGAGTGAATGATTCGTTGAGGATGCAGGAGGAGAAAACATGGCCGAGGGTGTGTTCATATACAAATGTAATGAATTGGGCAAGGGAATAGCTAAAAGATCACGGCAATTTGGGGCTGCTGCGAATTTTTGGTCATGTTAGCACAGCCTAAGAAGTATATTATTCTGATAGTATACATTATATTACAAAGGTTTTATACTTCCTTGTATTTGATATATGCAAATTTGTTGAAATGATGCCGATCAATGAAGAAGGTGAAGGGGTCTTCTCTTGACTCTCTGTAAGCTTTGCTCAGTGATATAAAAAAAGATAACTATTGTCTAATAGATTTTCCAAAGAATGCACGGTGACCCCCTCTACAGCGCCTCTACAGGTCTATCCGCACCCTGTCTGAGCTTCAGCCCACTGTCACTCCTGCCATGGACCAAACACTCAAGCTAGCAGTCATCACAGAGTATCATACATACGTATCTTACTATTTATGTATGAGTGCCAGCTGCAAACACAATATAACTACAATAACACATACAGCTGCACTCTAGAATGCCAACAATGAATATGGGAACTCTGGTATTGCATAACTGGTGTAGGAATATTTGAAAAAAAGAGATATTTAGCTTATATATTGGCCAATGCATGTGAGCCCCATAACCAAAGGCAAGGTCATCTCTTATCGGGACCCTAACTTAAAATGCCGCTATTTGGGAGAAAATTCTACCTATCTGGGCACAACGGATCCAGCTATAAAAGAGGATGGATGCACTCTGGTTATTTAGCGAAGCGCTCAGTCATAAAGAAAGGAACTACAAATATATAAAAAAAAGACTCACCCACACATCCAATACACGTGTCAGCTGAAAACACAATATAACTACAAAATACATACATAAATAATAACTACAAAAATACATAAAGCTGCACTCTAGAATGCGAACAATGAATAAAGGATCTCTGGTATTGCATTATTGCTATAGTAATATTTCAAAAAAGAGATACTTAGATTATATATTGGCCAAGGCATGTGAGCCTGATAACCACAATAAGGTGCACTCCGCCCTATAACCAGGACCTGTACATCCTCCTTTATAACTAGATCCCTTCTGCCCACACATGTAGGTTTTCACCCAGATAGCGGCATTTCAACTTAGTGTCCTGATATATAAGAGATCACCTTGGCCAATGCAAAAGCTAAGTATTGCTTTTCAAATATTCCTATAGCAGTAATGCAGTACCAGAGTTCCTTTATTCATTGTTAGCATTCTAGAGTGCAGCTGTATGTATTTTTGTAGTTATTATTTATGTATGTTTACATTGCATATACAGTTCTGGAGCAAATGAGCCTTTTACAGCTGCAATGGAGTTTGTCTTTACAGTGACATGCAAATGTTTGGGCACTCGTGGTAAAAATGTGAACATGAACAGTTAAGAAATTTGAAGGTGAAATGATCTCTAAAGGCTAGAGTTGAGCGCGGTTCGCGGTTCGAGGTTCTCCAGTTCTAGGCTCGAGTGATTTTGGGGGCTGTTCGAGATCGAACTAGAACTCGAGCTTTTTGCAAAAGCTCGATAGTTCTAGATCCGTTCGAGAACGGTTCTAGCAGCAAAAAGCAGGGCTTTTTACAGCTACAGTGTGCAGGAGCCATCGCTGGCAGCCTGCCAGAAGCTGGTAACCAAGATAAACATCGGGTATCCAACCAAAGCGCTTTGGTTAGTAACCCGATGTTTATCCTAGTTACGTGCAGGAAGCCCACACTTCCCCGCTCAGCTCGCTCCGCCCCCTCCTGCCCGCGGCATGTACACATACACACACACACACACACATGGTCCCGCTCGGCTTACCTGCGGTGATAAAGTCCCGCCATCCCGACCTCAGCGCTGTCACTGTCCTCCATGGCCGCCGCTTGTCACATCACCTTCTCTCGCTTCCGACCCGAGACTGACTAGTGGTGACGTCACGGGCCTCTCGCGATACTTGGTGTGAAGGCGCCGGTCATTGAACTCAGTGACAGGGGCTGTCAGTGTGCAGGAGATCAGCGCAGGTAATGTACCTCACTGACAGCAGCACTTGTCATCCCCTGCAGTGACCTGGGCTGACCCATTGATGTTAGCTCAGGTCACTGCACTGCTCTCCCAGCCAATGGGGAACATCCTGCTCTTCATTGACTGGGACAGTGTGCATCGTCATGGCAACCCTTTGGATTACACCAGACCTGGATTTGTTTTTCTTTCTAATAAATTGGTTAAAGAGGGAATGTTTTGGGGGGTGTTTTTTCAAATAAAAATGTGTTTGTCTATTTTTTTTTATTACTGACTGGGTTTGTGATGTCGGGTATCTGATAGACGCCTGACCTCACCAACCCCAGGGCTTGATGCCAGGTGACATTACACATCTGGTATTAACCCCATATATTACCCTGTTTGCCACCGCACCAGGGCACGGGATGAGCTGGGGCGAAGCACCAGGATTGGCGCATCTAATGGATGCGCCACTTCTGGGGCGGCTGCGGCCTGCTATTTTTAGGCTGGGGAGAGTCCAATAACCATGGACCTCCTTAGTCTGAGAATATCAGACCCCAGCTGTCTGCTTTACCTTGGCTGGTGATCCAATTTTGGGGGGACCCCTACGTGTTTTTTTTTTTTTTAAATATTTATTTAATTTAAAATAACAGCGTGGGGTGCCCTCAGTTTTGGATTACCAGCCAAGGTGAGGTTGCCAGCTGTGGTCTGCAGGCTGCAGCCGTCTGCTTTACCCTAGCTGGCTACAAAAATAGGGGGAACCCTACGTCATTTTTTTTTTCATTTTTTTGGCTAAATACAAAGCTAAGCATCCCTTAGTGCCACATGAAAGGCACCAAAGGGTGCAAAATTACAAAATGCAGGAGAGTGGGACATTATGTGTCTTTCTGCCATTATAATGACAGAAAAGACTGATATGAAGTGCACAAGCACAAGAAAATCACCAGAGCGCTCTACGCTGTGAAAAGCAGTAGAAAATGGCACTGGAGTGAACATGTGACCGCCTCATGTAGGATGAAGCTATGGATCCTGGGTAAATTTATGCATTTACCCTCATTCAGTTTTTTTGCAGTACACAAAAAAAACGGAAGGCACACGGATGACAAACAGATGACATACGGACCGTCTACGGAACGGAAACGGATGCCACACGGATGCACCCGTGAAAAAAAACAGACTGTTTTTTGCAGACCACAAAAATGGATCGGTCGTGTTAATGTAGCCTTATTCTGATCTGCCGTTTATAAACAGCAGGCAGAAATAAGTGAATAACGCCCCCCAGCGTCAGAAAATCTCCGGGGTTTCAGGGCTAGCTGAGACCCTGGAGATCATGATTCAGGACGGTTTTTCCGGTCCCCGCTCACGTGATCACAGGTATACACTGTACACCGATGATCACGTTACAGTAAATGACAGCGCCAGTAAAAAATTATTTATCTCCCATCTGGCATGAACAAACACTTCTCCACTTCTTCTCTACTTCTTCTCCACTTCTCTACTTCTTCTCCACTTTTTCTCCAATTTTTCTCCACTTTTTCTCCACTTTTTCTCCATTTTTTCTCCACTTTTTCTCCACTTTTTCTCCACTTTTTCTCCATTTTTTCTCCACTTTTTCTCCATTTTTTTCTACACTTTTTCTACACTTTTTCTCCACTTTTTCTCCACTTTTTCTCCACTTTTTCTCCATTTTTTCTCTACTTTTTCTCCACTTTTTCTCCACTCTTTCTCCATTTTTTCTCCACTTTTTCTCCACTTTTTCTACATTTTTTCTCCACTTTTTCTCCGTTCTTTTTCTATGGTCGGTCTACCAATTAGCTCTGCCATGCATAGTGTAGCTCTACACCCACTGCACATGTTACTTTATGATTGACATCTCTTTCGTACCAGAGCTGTCTAAGCCTACTCTGACCCCATATTTGTCATTACTATATTGTCCTTGTCTGACGAAGGCTCAGGCCGAAACGTCATTTGTAACTTGTTTTGGACAAAAACATATATGCTTATGAAAAAAAAATTTTTCTTAATACGGACCAATAAAGAGTGATTTTGCATTACTATCCGTTGTGACTTACTGACTTAGTCTGGGAGATTTAGAGTGCCGAGGTTACTCACTAATTTTATCTATTATTACCTCTGAGCACCTATATACCAGTGAGCAGAGCTTCCTCTACAGTAGTTCTCCTGATTAGGCATGCCCTTACCTCATGAGCAGGGCATTGCAGCTTTGGTAGCAACCATTATGACATGGACTCTGCTGCTGTGGACCCGGGGAGAGTGAGTGCAGATTCATTGCACCCACACTCCTCACATGAAGGGTCCGCACTCCTAGAAAATGGGGGATACGTTCCCTGAGTGTCTCCCCCCCATATTCTAGATGGTCGAGAGTTGTCATGATACCCCTTTATTTTTTTTCTTACAATAAATTGGTGAAAGAGGAAATGTTTTGGGGACTGTTTTTTCAAATAAATTTCTTTTGTCGATTTTTTGTTTTTGTTAGTACTGACAGTTTATGATGTTGGGTATCTAATAGATGCTATGACATCACAAACTGCTGGGCTTGATCTCAGGTGACTTTACAGCTAGTATCAACCCGATTTATTACCCCGTTTGCCACTGCACCAGGGCACGGGATGAGCTGGGTTGAAGCGCCAGGATTGGCGCATCTAGTGGATGCGCCACGTCTGGGGTGCCTGCGGCCTGCTATTTTTAGGCTGTGAAGGCCCAATAAATATGGCCCTTCCCACCCTGAGAATACCAGACCACAGCTGTCCGCTTTACCTTGGCTGGTGATCCAATTTGGAGGGGACTCTACTTTTTTTGTGTAATTATTAATATTTATAAAATAATTATAAAAAAAGAGCCTGGGGGGACCTCCACATTGGATCCTCAACCACGGTAAAGCTGCCAGCTGTGGTTTTCAGGCTACAGACGTCTGCTTTACCCTAGCTGGCTATCAAAAATGGGGGGACCCAACGTCATTTTTTTTAACTATTTTTTAAATAGAAAAAATTAATGGGCTTCCCTGTATTTTGATTGCCAACCAAGGTAACGACAGGCAGATGGGGGTGGCAACCCATAGCTGTCTGCTTTATCTGCGCTGAGAATCAAAAATACCGCGGAGCGCTATGTCATTTTTTTTAAAGATTTATTTTTACAGCACTGTGATGTCCAGCAATCAAAATACAGGGAAGCCCATTTTGTTTTCAGTTATTTAAATAAATAATTAAAAAAAATATATATGGGCTCCCGCTGCATTTTTTGTATTGCTAGCTAAGGGTAATCCAAGCAGCTACTGGCTGCTAACCCCCACTGCTTGGTGTTACCTTCACTGGCAATGGAAAATCCAGGGAAGCATTTTTTAATTTTTTGGCCAAAAAACTACAAAAAAAGGACGTGAGCTTCGCCATATTTTTGTATGCTAGCCAGGTATAGCAGGCAGGTGCTGGAAGAGTTGGATACAGCGCCAGAAGATTGCGCTTCTATGAAAGTGCCATTTTCTGAGGCGGCTGCAGACTGCAATTCGCAGCAGTGGGGCCCAGAAAGCTCAGGCCAACCTGTGCTGCGTATTCCAATCCCCAGCTGCCTAGATGTACCTGGCTGGACACAAAAATGGAGCGAAGCCTACTTCGTTAGTTTTCTAATTATTTCATGAAATTCATGAAATAATAAAAAAAGGGCTTCCCTTTATTTTTGGTTCCCAGCCGGGTACAAATTGCAACTGGGGGTTGGGGGCAGCCGTACCTGCCTGCTGTACCTGGCTAGCATACAAAAATATGGCGAAGCCCACATAATTTTTTCAGCAAAAAACTCCTGCATACAGTCCTGGATGGAGTATGCTGAGTATGCTGAGCCTTGTAGTTCTGCAGCTGCTGTGTGTCTGTATGGAGAAGAGCAGACAGCAGCTGCAGAACTACAAGGCTCAGCATACTCCATCCAGGACTGTATGCAGAAGTTTTTTGCCCACCAAAAAAATGACGTGGGCTTCGCCATATTTTTGTATGCTAGCCAGGTACAGCATGCAGCCACGGGCTGCCTCCAACCCCCAGTTGCCTATTTGTACCCGACTGGGAACCAAAAATATAGGGAAGCCCTTTTTTTTTAATTATTTCACTTATTTCATGAAATAATTAAAAAACAAATGACGTGGGCTTCGCCCCATTTTTGTGTCCAGCCGGGTACAACTAGGCAGCTGGGGATTAGCTCGAGGTTTCTGGGCGCCTCTGCTGCGAATTTCAGTCCTCAGCCGTCCCAGAAAATGGCGCTCTCATAGAAGCGCCATCATCTGGCGCTGTATCCAACTCTTCCAACAGCCCTGGAGCCGGGTGGCTTGTTGGGTAATCATGAGTTAATACTGGCTTTGTTTTACTAGCCAGTATTAAGGCAGAGATTCTTAATGTCAGGCACGTTTGACCCGGCCATTAAGAATCTCCAATAAAGGGTTAAAAAAAAGACACCACACAGAGAAAAAATACTTTAATAGAAATAAATACACAGACACATTAGAGACTCCATCTTTATTACCCCCTGTCAGCCCAATAAATCCCCAATAAACCAGCGCTGATAAGAGGTTTTTAATAGAGGCTTAAATTATAAGCAGCAATTTCAGCGTTCCAAGTGCCTTTAAATTAATTTGAAGAAACTGCACTTCAGGATTGTAGTGAGGATTGTAGTGAGGATGAGGTGCCCCAGCCCATTACTTGATGGGCTGGGGCACCTCATCCTCACTACAATCCTCACTACAATCAGGAAGCAGCGTGCAGCCTTCACTCCATGAGTGATCATTGCTGCTAGCGGTAACAGCGGTAACGCTGACAGACGCGTTACCATAGCAACGGTGCTCCCGGAGCCGCGGTTAGCGGTGACGTCACCGCTAACTGCGTTGCTATGGCAACGGTGATCTCCGTTAATGACCGGCTGTGTCAGCCGGTCCCTAACGGAATGGGGAGTCGACCATGTGCTAGAGCATATCGCCGGTACACGGCGATACACAAATGTGCACCGTGTACCGGAGAGATGCACTCGCAGGTCCTACATGACGTGTCATAGTCATGTGACCAGTCTGTAGCCAATGAGATAATAGCCACGTGACTGGTCACATGGCTATTTTGACGTCACGATAGGTCCTGCTTCTCTGCTGGCAGTGCCAGTCACCGGGAGGATTCAGCGATCATCGGATGGAATAGCGGCAGGAGACAGAGTGCAAGAGGGATCGCGGGGACCGGTAAGTGTTATGGCAATGTTTATTAACTGTATGTGTACATTTATAATGCATTTTTATGTGTTTTTGATTGCCTCCCATTATAGCCTATTGGTTCGAGTTCGGTTCGACGAACCGAACTCGAACGGGACCTCGGCTCGGCGAACCGACCTCGAGCCGAACCGCGACCGGTTCGCTCATCTCTACTAAAGGCATTAATTTAAAAATTACACATTTCCTTTGCATTTTAGGCCCCCCCACTTTTTTACATTTCTAAATTAACAAAAATGGAAAATAGGCCGATGCAAAGGTTTTTGCACCATGCATGGTTAGTGCCTAGTAGCATCCCATTTGGTAAGTATCACAGTTTGTAAAAGGTTTTTGTAGCCAGCCAAGAGTCATTAAATTCTTCATTAGGGGATTGTCATCCATTCTTCCTTGGAAAAGTCTTTCAGTTCTGTGAGATTCCTGGATCGTCTTGCATACACTGCTCTTTTGAGGTCTAGCCACAGATTTTCAATGTTGTTCAGATCAGTGGACTGTGAGGGCCATTGTAACACCTTTGGCTTACACCTTTTGAGGTAGTCTATTATGGTTTTGACATGTGTTTAGGATCATTATTCATTTGTAGAAGCCATCCTCTATTCAACTTCAGCTTTTTTACAGCTACATTTCTGTGAGGTACTTGTAGGCATGCTAGACAGGCAAATCAAAACCCCCACTAGAATGCAAAATACCTTCAGATAGATGTAGCATACTCTGGAGTTGGGATAGATTGTTCTACTTTAGAGACACACTGGCACAAATGTGGCCTTCATGGAGGAGTCATTAGAAAAAAAACTCTCCTGTGTCCTCATCATAAAATTCAGCATCAGAAGTATGCAAAGAAACATCTAAAGAAGCCTGATGCATTTTGAAAACAAGTCCTGTGGATGAATGAGGATAAAATAGAACTTTTTGCCCACAATGAGCAAAGGTATATGTGGAGATAAAAGGGCACAGAATTTCAGGAAAATAACTTAACCCCAACCATTAAATATGTGGGTGGATCAATCATGCTTTGGGGCTTTGTTGCTGCTAATGGCATGGGAAACATTTCATATATTCTTCAATAGCGGGAAGAATGGATGAAATGAAATTTCAACAAATTCTTGATGAAAACATAACACCATATGAAAAAAGCTGAAGTTGAAAAGAGGATGGATTCTGCAAATGGATGATGAACCTATATACAAGTCAAAATCCACAATACACACCCTCAAAAGGTTCAAGCTGAAGGTTGTAAAATGGCCCTCGCAGTCCCCTGATCTGAACATCATTGAAAATCTGTGGCTAGACCTCAAAAGAGCAGTGCATGCAAGACGACCCAGGAATCTCATAGAACTGGAAGACTTTTCCAAGGAAGAATGATTGAAAATCCCTCCTACAAGAATTTAAAGACTCTTGGCTGACTACAAAAAGCATTTACAAGCTGGGATATTTGCCATTGGAGTTACTAACCGTGCATAGTGCCAAAACGTTTTCATAGACCCACTTTTTGTTTCTGAAAATTTAAAAATGTAAAAGATTATTTTTTTTTTCCAAAAATAAGACCCTGTCCTACTTTTTATGCCCCCCAAAAAGCGCTAGGGCTTATTTTTGGATGGGTCTTATTCTTGGAAAAACATAGTTGGGGGTAAGTTAACCCCCCCAAAAAAAAGCAGACTTCCCAGGCAAATCATACCAGAGTCCGGACATCTGCGGGGCATTCAGTTCCTCCAGTGATCTTCGGCAGGTGCTCCCAGCAGGTATGCTGTACATTGTCCTCCTCTGCTTCTGGCCAACATACTCACATACATCAGATCGCACTCACACACCACATCATACACACACACACACACACACACACTCTCACTCACCACATCTTGTGAAACAGATTACTTCCAGCTACCAGGGGAAGATGGGACACACTGCAGTGGAGCAAGAGGAAGTATGGAGGACTCGGCAGTGGAATGCATTGATGCACTCCACCACAGGTCTGCTATGTGTTCCACTGCATTGCGTCCCAGGATTTTCTGCTGGCCAAAGGCAATCGGTATCTCCAGATCTGATGAGTGTGTGTGCGATGTGATGTGTGATTGTGTGTGTGATCTGACGTGTGTGTGTGATCTGATGTGTGTGTGTGATGTGATGTGTGTGGTTGTGTGATCTGATTGTGTGCGTGATCTGCTGTGTGAGGGTGTGCGATCTGATGTATGTGGGTGTGCGATCTGATGTATGTGGGTGTGCGATCTGATGTGTGTGGGTGTGAGTTCCACCTCAGGTCCTCCCGTTCGGTGTCTGGTGAGTATGATTGCGGGAATCTTCTTTCTTCTTTCTACTCTCTTTTGGGGGTGTCTGCTTTCTGTAATGAAGTATCCTGTAGTATACTTTATCTTTTCTAGATGCATAGACACTTCGTTATTGAACAGCAACTAGGGCTTGTTTTCTGGGTATGGTTATAATTAAGCCTTATGCCAAAAATGCTGAAAAGTCCTGCTAGGGTTTATTTTTGGGGGAGGTCTTATTTTTAGAAAAACAAGGTATATATAATTTTTTTTAACTAAAATGCAAAGGAAATGTGTCATCTTTAACTTTATGCCTTTTAGAGATCATGTCATGTTCAACTTGTTTAACTGTTAAAAATAACAGGGGCACCCAAACTTTTGCATATCCCTCTATTTGTCAAATTGTGTGTCATTGCTCTGTTATCAGTTCTGTTCTGCAGAAATGCCTCCCATGAGTCACTTCTGAAGCTGAACATAATGTAAAGATTTTGGCAGAGGATCTGTATGTGAACATGCTGCCTATACCGGTTCAGCTGGCATTGGGATCTTTGCATTGCAAACTTTATGGCTGCTTTATTTTTATTTAATTGACAAATGAGATCACCACTTCTTCCGTGCCAGATATAAAGAAAGCTTATGCATGTTGCTAAGATTGTGGATTAGATGAGGGCGGGAGATTGGTCTTGATTTATAATAGGTACAGATGAAAAGAAATTTGGGTGTTGGTAGTGCCCATAATTTACCCCACACACGGAAAATGACTCACAGTGTCTGTGTATTGGATGACGGAATGTTTGGCTATTATTCTTGTATGCTTCAGTAGACTTCCAGGATGTGAGATGATGGTCCAATAAGATACAGTTGAAGCCAGAAGTTTTCATATACTATCTAAAAAATCTTTTCTCACTATCTGACATGAATTCATAATAAACTTTTCCCATTTTAGATCAATTAGGAACCAAAATTATTTATATTTGCCAAATGCCAAAATAATGAGAGAGACAGAATGTTTAAGGCATTTTTATTACTTCCTGCAAAGTCAAAAGTTTACATACACTAAGAGTACTATGCCTTTAAACAATATTGGACAGCCCATGTGATGATGTCATGTCTCTGGAAGCTTCTGATAGGTTTATTGGCAACATCTGAGTTAATTAGAGACACACCTGTGGATGCACACTTGAAACACACTGCTTCTTTGTGTAGCATCATGGGAAAGTCAAAAGAAATCAGCCAAGATCTCAGGAAGAGAATTGTGGACTTGCACAAGTCTAGTTTATCCTTGGTTTCAATTTACAGATCCCTGAAGGTGCCTCATTCATCTGTACAAACAATTGTATGCAAGTACAAATAAGATGGGAATGTCTAGCCATCATACTGCTCAGGAAGGAGACAGGTTATGTGTATCAGAGATGAACATGCTTTGGTCAGACATCTGCATATCAACCCAAGAACAAAAGCAAAATACCTTTTGAAGATACTAGCAGAAGCTGGTAAGATTGTGTCATTATCCACAGTGAAATGACTACTATATGATCATGGTCTGAAAGGCCACTTTGCCAGGAAAAAGCCATTAATCCAAAAGAGACATAACAAGCCAAATTAATGTCTGCAAAAGCACACAGGAACAAAGACCTTAGGGTACCTTCACACTTTAGCGATGCAGCAGCATTCCGACCAGCGATCTGACCTGGTCAGGATCGCTGCTGCATCGTTACATGGTCGCTGGTGAGCTGTCAAACAGGCAGATCTCACCAGTGACCAGCCCCCAGCCAGCAGCGACGTGCAAGCGACGCTGCGATTGCACGGAGCCGGCGTCTGGAAGCTGCGGACACTGGTAACTAAGGTAAACATCGGGTATGGTTACCCGATGTTTACCTTAGTTACCAGCTCACACCGCTTAACTTAGCGTGTGCAGGGAGCAGGAGCCGGCACTGGCAGCGTGGGAGCTGCGGAGGCTGGTAACGAAGGTAAATATCGGGTAACCACCTTGGTTACCCGATGTTTACCTTGGTTACAGCTTACCGCAGGCTGTCAGACGCCGGCTCCTGCTCCCTTCACATTCAGGATTGTTGCTCTCTCGCTGTCACACACAGCGATGTGTGCTTATCAGCGGGAGAGCAACAATAAAAAAACGAACCAGCACTGTGTGTAACGAGCAGCGATCTCACAGCAGGGGCCAGATCGCTGCTCAGTGTCACACACAGCGAGATCGCTAATGAGGTCACAAAAAACGTGACTCAGCAGCGATCTCAGTAGCGATCTCGCTGTGTGTGAAGTACCCCTTAGTTTTTGGAATTTCTCAAATCTTCAAGGATAAGCTGTTATAAATGAATGAAGTTTTGTCAAGTCAATCATTTTATAATTAATCAATGAATTCATCTGAGTCTCCTATGGCAGGAGTTACTTTTCTAGAAGTTCTCTTTCTTAAAAGCTCCCATAAATATTATACGTATATTGGACAAACCCACTGGTTTTGGCAGAACCAGATAACTATTTGATGTGTTTGGGAGCTACCCAACTCAAAAGATGATGTTGGGTGAGGGAAAGATTGGACATTTGGAATTTCAACAACTAGTCCTTTTGTTTTTAGGGGAGATAAACCAGTACCAGAGAATCTGGCAGCAGTTTTTTCCTCTCTCCCTATTGTAAAAGAAAACACATGAAACGTTGGGACCTCGTGAGGACTACATCAGAACTGGGTCTTTTGGTGTTAATAAAGTCGTGAAAGAGGGTGGGTTTTTTTTGTATTTTATTTCAAATAAAGGATTTATCTGTGCGTTTGTGTTTATTTTGTTTTACTTATAGGATTAGTGGTTGGGGGTCTCATATAACCCCTACCCATCACTAATCTAGGGCGTAGTGGCCGCTGTGAGCTGTTATTAACTTCTTACTACCCTGATTGCCACCATACCAGGGCAATCAGGAAGAGCAGTGTAAAGTGTCGGAATCTTCGCATCTAATGGATGTGACAATCCTGGATGGCTGCAGGCTATTTTTAGGCTGGGGGGCAATAAGCATGGGTCTCCCCAGCCTGAAAATACCAGTCCCCAGCTGTCGGGCTTTATCTTGGCTGGGTATTAAAATTGAGGGGACTGCACACAGTTATTTTAAAATGTATTTATTTAAATATTTTTTTTAAAAAAAAAAGCTGCATGCAGTTCCTCTTATTTTGATACACAGCCATCATAAGAGCAGAGCTTGGTACTGCAGCCTGTAGGCATGGATTTATCTGTGCTGGTATTAATACAGGGGGACCCTGTGCCATTTTTTTCAGTTATTTATTTATCACATCAATTAAGAAATAACATCTGGAACACCAATTCTGAGTCTGAACTGGGTGCAAAAACCTAAAAAAATCTACACTATGTAGAGAGAAGGTATGCACACCAGTGACTATGTAAGAGGAATATATGAAAAGCAGAAACTGCTGTGTGAATACTGACATGAAAAATCCAATAGCTATATGTAAGAATGAAAATATGAAAATGGAATCTGCATTACTGCCATGAACATATGAATAAAGAGAAATTTAGCTATTGAATTGATCAATGCAATAGAGCCCCAACACTACGCCAAAGTATTTCTCTTCCTTGGGGTCCTTAGCTAGTGTGTGTCCTCTCATGCAGTTAAAAAACTTACCATGTTGGGAAGCTGCATGAGAGGACACACACAAGCTAGAGACCCCAACGTAGAGAAATACTTTGGCGTAGTGTTGGGGCTCTATTGCATTGATCAATTCAATAGCTAAATTTCTCTTTATTCATATGTTCATGGCAGTAATGCAGATTCCATTTTTATATTTTCATTCTTACATATAGCTATTGGATTTTTCATGTCAGTATTCACACAGCAGTTTCTGCTTTTCATATATTCCCCTTACATAGTCACTGGTGTGCATACCTTCTCTCCATATAATTTATTTATCACAGACAGCTTTTTTTATTCCAACCAATCACAGATGCTGTCTCAGTGCGTGGGGGCGTGGTCCAACGGTAGCCAATTAGAGAAGCCGGTGGAAGGGGAAAGCAGTGAATATGCATTAGGGATAATTATCAGTCCCAGAAGTATCACTGCAGCTGCGGGGAGTGTCGGTAAGTATCTACCACTTTAACCTTAACACTTTTTTATTTTCTTTCTTTTACAGTCCCCCTACACCATTTTACAATACATCACTTTTGCTTCCCAATGAATTTAATGCGTTCGTCTAGGATCATCGATCGGATCAGCTAGGATCACCAATCCAATTGACTATCTCAGCTGCGATCAGCGATCCTAAAACAATCATCTTCATACATGAGCCATCACAGATCAAAGGTTACCAGTGGAATACTTTTCCATTTTCAGAGTCACTGGGTAGGCTTCTCTCTTCTGTAAAGTGTTGGCTCTTATGGCCAGCAAGGTCATCTCTCTTTCTCTCTTCTGTAGAGTGTAAGCACCTATGATCATTGGGACCCTCTCTGTCTCGTATGTAGAAGTAAGCTCTTTTAATCAGCAGAGTCCTCTCTCTTGTAGAGAGTGAGCTCTTCTTGTCAGTGGGGTCCTCTTTCTCTCTTCTGTAGTGTGTAAGCTTTTATGGTCAGAAGGGTCCTCTCTCTCTTTCGCTTGTAGTGTGTTAGTGTGAAGCCCTGGCAAAACCAGGTAGTCACAGATAGGCCCCCGCATAACACCTTCCCTCACCTAGGTAACACACAGCCGACCTGAAACCCTAGTCACCTCCCTTAGGGAAAGATAGGCACACCAGTATGCGGGACCAGGCGGGGAAAACAGAGTTAAGCTTTGAGTTCAAGTTGAGAGGAGTGAAGCTGGGGCTAGGTGTAGTCCCAGCAGGAGGAGAAGTAAAAGTTGAACGATGCCAGGGTTGGAGCCCTGGTGCCTTGGCTAGGGGGCAGACGGTGGTCTCCATCAGCAGAAGACGGGAAACCGGCTCGGCAGATCCAAGGTGGACCGGGACAGGGTTGTAGCCCCCTGGTACCGACATGGAGAACTGACCTAGAAACCGTAGCATAGAGGGGGTACTCGGACCCTGAAGCCAGGACCGAAATCTGCGGCCTAGCTAATTAACCGATTGGGTGGGACAGGACCTATAATCTTGTCCTCAAAGACCCTAAAGAAGACAACAGCCCACCGATAGGGACAAGGCCACCGCCAGGGCCCATAGATTCCATGGGCCAGCGTCTGGGGGCACGGCTCCTTAGGCCACAGCCAGCCGGGAGCGAACTCCTGAGTTCCACACCAGGCAGTCCACGATACACAAAACAAGTGCAGAGGGAAAAAGACAGCGACCACCAACCCAGGTGGGGGACCTAAATGTAACCGGCCGCATCGGCGGCCGGCCACCAGCACCTTGGTTTACCAAAAGACTCGTGTGATTAATTTGCTGTGAATAACCAAAACATCCCCTTGCACATCTGGGCGCATCGGCCCTTGCCATCGCTATACCCTGCACGAAGACACTGGGTCCCGGGGCAACCATCCCTACCCACGGAGGGGTTAACACCCAGCTGCCACTACATCTCCCCAGGGTGTCCCACAACATCAGCGGTGGTGTACCACTTCGCCACACACTGTGGGTGGCGTCACGAACTTAATACGGCCTAACCCGTACATCTACGTCCCCCTTTTTATTCGGCCTGTCCGCGTGACCCCCGGGTCCGGAGGATCGCTTGAGCCACAGACACACACAGCAGGTCCAGACCCGAGCAGCGGCAGCTGCTGGCACGGGGGCGGCACATTAGCTCTTATGGTCAATAGGGTCCTCTTTCTCACACTTGAAGAGTGTATAGAGTATAGACACTTATGGTCATTGGGGTCTTATCTCTCCGCTGTAGAGTGTAAGCTCTTATGGTCAGTGGGATTCTCTCTGTGTCTCTCTCTCTCTCTCTCTCCTCTTCTACATGCATTTTTTGAGTAGTAACAAGTTTTCCAGTATTGAGATTCCCACAATTTTATTTGATGTCAATTACATTTATTGTGCACATTCGTCAAATACAAATTTGAACAGATTCGCTGATCTCTGGTAGTCACCACGCAATGTGTTGTCTCTCAGGTGTCCACGTCATAATGTCATAATGTTCCGAAGCAGTTAGTAGTGAGGGGAGGGGAAGTGGGTATAGGATCATGGCTGGTCAGGAGCAGGGTCAGGAAGGAGACTTAGACATCCCCACCATTAGGGTTATCTCTGAGAATAGGGATAACACAGGGCCCCCTGGTCTGAGAGTCAGGTTAGGGGCCTTGGTGTCACGCTATTTCTATAGTCCCATGTGACATTATATTTGGCCCGACTTAATTTGCTAAATGGACCCTGTTGTTGCTCTATCTTAGGCGGTTGCAGGCCCTGTCTCTTAAGGTGGTTGAATTAAAGGGGGCTGTATAGCAAGAAGCGCAGTCCACCACACTTGAGCAATCTGTGTTGATAGCCGGATCATCTAAACCCAAACTACCACTCCTGGAAACATTTTTGGGAGAGCAAACCTAGTTTGTAACTTTTAGAGAAGCATGCCAGTTGCACTTTCGGTTAAGTCCTCATTCCCCTAGAGATGATATATCAGGAAAGGCAGGAATTGTGGAACAAAAAGCGCATAGGGTCTTACCAGATAAAAACCAGGATAATAATTAGTAAGGTTTACTCACCTATAGGGGTTGTGACAGTCACAATTCCTATATACACGTGGTAGCACTAGCTAGGTGAAATAGCTGCAGCCCCGAAAGTAGTCAGAGTAGATATTTGTAGGAAAAACGGTTGTCACACCGCACTTCTCACCAATTCAACTCCGAAACAAATTATTCCATATCTTTATTGTATTAGCTTGTACCAAGCTAATACAATAAAGAGACAGAATATTTTATTTTGGACTTGAGTTGGTGATAAGCGCTGCGTAACAGCCGTTTTTCCTACAAATATCTCCTCAGGAGATCAGGCAGAGCTGGTAAAAATTGTGGTCTCACTCCTGAGTGGGAACCCACAAACATGGGCTCTTTCCTTGCCCCCAAGTCACCTGTGTTTCAGGCAGTGGAAGGGTTTTTCATTGCACTCAGTCTCATGTACGATGATCAAATATCTTTACCGAAGTTTAAAATCCCTTCACTGCTTTAGGGGAATCGGCCAGCAGAGGATGTTTGCGCCGAATTCCAGCAATGAATGACCCAGAGCTTCAAAACAATTTTTACAGGGTGTATTCGACATAATTAAAGAGGCGTTGGTTACGTATGAAACTCCTTTATCTCTGGTGTGTGTCATGTAGCTTGTAATTCGGATTGATCGCCATTTCCAACAGAGGTCTCATGATAGCAAGTCTAGCTGAGAAGGGGTAACTCTACCAACTTTCCCTTTAGTTGTCTCACCCAAGCCTTTGCAGCTTTATAGGACATCCCATGAGAGCAATAGCTTCACAACTGCTAAAAAGGGAGGAGTTTGTTTTTGCAGTGGCAAAATGGGAAACTTTGTTAGTATCTGTCCCTCTGTGTCCAGGGATAATCAAGCAGTGGGAACATTTTTAGGCTCAGGTGGGTTGGGGGATTTCAACCTGAGTCTGTGTATTTTCTCCATCATGGTGTCTCAGTGTATTATGCTCACTAGCGTGAAGGTTGCTGGCCAAGAAATCCCTATAAAGGTTTTTCTGGATAGTGGTTCTGGGAGAAACATAATTGCTGAACAGTTTGCTTGTTCATTTGGGTTATAGGTGAAAAAGTTATGTAATCCAGTATGGATTTATGCCGTAGACTCATCACCTCTCTATCAAGGGGGTTTTGCTGATAGTGTACAGGGGCTGGAACTTCATATATCGTGTTATGCTCTTAAAAACCTCCCTGCACCAATCATGTTAGGTTTCCCCTGGTTTGTATTAGATAACCCCATTGTTGACTGGAAAACCCAGGACATAATTAAATGGATCTCATACTGTAAGGAACACTGTCTAGGAACCTATACTTCGGCTGATTACCACTAGCCTTTCGGATCCTCTCTCTTTGGTGACGTCTTCTCTAAGAAGGGTTGTCAGGAGTTGCAAGCGCATAGACCTTATGACTGCACCATATGGATCAGGGCAATGCTGCCCAAGTGCAGACTGTATAATCTGTCAGGTCCTGAGAGACTAGCTCTTAAATAGTATATTACAGAGAGGCAAATGGACACATTAGGCCATCCTCGTCTCCTCTGGCTGCAGGTTTCTTCTTTGTTAAAAAGAAGGATGCTGGACTATGTCCGTGTCTGGACTTCTGTGAGCTTAACCAGATAACGGTTCGTGATCTGAATCCTATGCTACTCATTCCAGATCTATTTAATCAGATTTCCGGTGCTAAATGGTTCTCTAAACTCGATCTTAGTGGGCCTATAATCTGACCTGGGTCAAACAGAGCAATGAGTGGTAGATGGCGTTTAATACGCTGGAGGGACACGTCGAAAATTTGGTGATGCTGTACGGTCTGATCAATGCGCCTGTGGTCTTTCTGCACTTTGTTAATTGTGTTTGGTCACCTGTTACAGAAATTTATTACACCCATGACCTTTTGATATATACACAAGATTTTGCGTCTCATATGAAACATGTTAGAAAGTTTGTGCAAATTCTCAGAGAGAATGAGTTGTATGCAAAATTGGAAAAGCGTGTCTTCACTGTTCAGGAACTTCCGTTTTTGGGTTATATAATTTCCACTTCTGGTTTTAAGATGGATCCCACTAAATTGCAGGCTATATTGAAATGGGACTGTCCTGAAAACCTTAAAGGTCTGCAACATTTTTTGGGTTTTGCAAATTATTACAGGAAGTTTTTTAACAATTTATCTGCCATAGCAAGACCTCTGACTGAAATAACTAAAAAAGGTGCTGACTTTACTAATTGGTCTGAGGGTGCTTTGTATGCATTTGATTGTCTAAAAAAAATTCTTCTTGTCGGCAACCATATTATTACAGCCTGATCTTTACAACCCTTTATGGTAGAGGTTCATGCATCTGAGAGTTGGCGGTGGGAGCTGTATTGTCTCAGGGTCCATCTGTTGGTAAACTGTGGCTATGCGCCTTTTTTTTTAAGAAGCTATCTCTGGCTGAACATAATTATGATATTGGTAATATGGAATTACTTGCTTCAAAATTAGCATTTGAGGAATGGCGACATTTTTTGGAAGATGCTATCTATCCTGTTACAGTAATTACTGACCATAAAAATCTTCTCTACCTTGAGTCTGCTAAATGTCTTACATTGAGACAAGCTTGGTGCTCATTATTTTTCAATAAATTTAATTTTTTCATAACTTATCGTCTGGGGTCAAAGAACATTAAAGCCTATGCATTGTTTAGGAGTTTTATACAAGGAAACCTTGAGAGGAACCTCTCCACATCCTTCGGAAGGGAGTGATGGTTTTGGTGCTCAGTTTTGGGGCTGTCTGGGGTTCTAGTTATCAAGTCATTTGTTCCCCTGAATTTTCGCCTTAGGGTTCTGGGAGTGCATCATGATTCTGTTCTGGTTGGTCACACTGGGGTAAAAGGTACTTTGGATCTCTTATTGTGCCACTTTTGGTGGCCCAGAATCTGGAGAGATGTGGTATGGTATTCTATGTGTCTGCATGTGCACACTCAATGGAGATAAACTGTGGAAAAAGAAGCGCAAAAGGGTCTTACCCCGGTAGCAAGGGGGGATGACGAGGGGTGGTATTACTCACCTATAGGGGTTGTGAAAGTCACAACTCCTATAACAGCATGTAAGTTACTCCAAGCCACGGCAGCGGTCCCCAAATTGGCAGATAACAGAGAGTAGTAGAATAGGGTGTCCAAGCCGCACCAATGACTAGCCGATCATGAAGATCGTAGATTAATGTTGCTTTTATTCAATGCAGAGGTCAACGCGTTTCGGGAGACACAGCTCCCTTCCTCAGGACAGACTGGCAAGAAACATCAAATCTCCTGTTTCTTGCCAGTCTTTCCTGAGGAAGGGAGCTGTGTCTCCCGAAACGCGTTGACCTGTGCATTGAATAAAAGCAACATTAATCTACAATCTTCATGATCAACTAGTCATTGGCGCTGCTTGGACACCCTATACTACTACTCTCTGTTATGTGCACACTCAATGGCATCTCACTCTCATCCGTCAGGTTGTCTGAAGTGCTTAAGGGGCACTTTGCACACTACGACATCGCAGCTGCGATGTCGGTGGGGTCAAATCGAAAGTGACGCACATCCGGTGTCGCAGTCGATATCGTAGTGTGTAAATCCTTTTTGATACAATTAATGAGCGCAAAAGTGTCGTTATGGTATCATCGTGTAGGGTCCGGCATTTCCATGAATTGGGAAATACCGATGTTACGATGGTGTTCCTCGTTCCTGCGTCAGCACACATCGCTGTGTGTAAAGCCGCAGGAGCGAGGAACATCGCCTACCTGCGTCCTGCGGCTCACGCCGGCTATGCGGAAGGAAGGAGGTGGGCGGGATGTTTACGTCCCGCTCATCTCCGCCCCTCCGCTTCTATTGGCCGCCTGCCGTGTGACGTCGCTATGATGCCGCACGACCCGCCCCCTTAATGAGAAGGCGGTTTGCCGGCCAGAGCGACGTCGCAGGGCAGGTGAGTGCATGTGAAGCTGCCGTAGCGATAATGTTCGCTATGGCAGCTATTACCATGATATCGCAGCTGCGACGGGGGTGGGGACTATCGCGCACGGCATCGCAGCATCGGCTTGCGATGTCATAGTGTGCAAAGTGCCCCTAAGTGTTCCTAGTCAACCTTGGACAGACATTTCCATGGACTTCATTACTGATCTACCTTGCTCCGGTGGTAATACAGTCATTTTTGTTGTGGTAGAAAGGTTTTCCAAGATGATACATTTTATAGCATTACCCAATGCTAAGACTTTAGCCCAGGTGTTTATACGTGAGATTGTTAGACTCCATGGAGTCCTTTCTAATATTGTTTCTAATAGAGGAACTCAGTTTATTGACAACTTTTGGAGGGCTTTCTGCTCTCGGTTAGGGATCAAACTGTCTTAGTTGTCGGCATTCCTTCCCCAGTCTAATGGGCAAACAGAACGCATGAATCAAATTTTGAAGCAGTATTTGCGCTGTTTTGTTTCAGATAATCAGGAGTGGTCCTTCACAGGCGCATTTTGATCTGCTCTGCTGAGGGTAGATCAAGGTATTGTATGGGCGGTCTTTGACCTTTTCTCATGCCTGTGTATTACAATACATTGATCTGCCCTCACCAGGGGAGATCAAAGTGCGCCTGCACAGGATCGTAATGACAGCCTGTGTGGATGACATAGGAAGCGTCACCCACATGGGGTTGGGAAGATGTAGGACGGCAATCACAGCAAAGAGGAAGCATCGAACCCGAGAGCAGAGACACACATCGGACCAGATCGGCCCCTAGGTGAGTATAGTAAAGGTCTTTTTTACGTTATACAGAGTGGTCCGGGCACTCATATTCAGTATTCTAAATGCTGTATATAAGGCCTCACTGGTGGTAGCCACAGCTTATATGTGAAACACCTGGTGACAGGTTGCCTTTAAAGTGCCTTTACTTAAGTTAGGACCTCAGTTCATTGGTCCATTCAGAATCAATACTGTCATCAATCTGTTGGCTTTCCGCCTAGTGATACCGGCATCCTATAAAATTCATAATGTTTTCATAAACACCTGTTAAAGAAATGTGTAGGTTTGGTAGCCCCTCTTCCCTTACCTCCGCCTCCAGTCATAGTAGATGGTTCATTGGAGTTTCTAATATCATTGATTCTCGTTTAGTTCATCAATCTTTACAGTACTTAGTTCATTGGCAAGGTTATGAGGAGAGTAGTTGGGTACCAACCTCAGATATCTATGTGGAGCATCTGGTTAGGGTATTTCATCGTCTGCATCCAGAGAGACCTGATCTTGAGGGTCCAGAGGCCCCTTGTATAGGGAGGGGTACTGTCACACAGAGTTTTCCACAAAACTCACCGACTGTCATGGAGCCATCAGATGCTGTTCACATCCTGCTAGTTAACCTCTTCTAGCCTGCTTTTTAGGCTTCTGGGATCACATGTTGTGGGGAAGCCTACCACATTTGCACCTGTCATACATAGGTTGGAGGAGATCTTCCACCCACACTGACAAAAGGACAAAAGTTTCTGCTGTTTTGGTCAGTGTACAGATTTGCTGGAGACAGTGAGTAGTCTGTGCTTGTTGATGTTGAGTTTACCCATCCTTTTGTTGTTTTCACCCTGCTCTTATTTTCCTCCTAATCTTTTATTATTTCATACCTCTGTGTGTGCATGCAGTGTAACACAGTTTTGGTTTTCCCTGTTTGTCTATTTCTGTGGGTTTAATCAAACTCCTGTTCCGGTCCCGCCTGGGGGAGGCGAAAGGGTATAAGATGAGAGCTGGTTAGTAGCAGGATCAGGAAGGCTTTTCAGATATCCCAACCATTAGGGGTATCTATGAAAATAGAGATAGTACAGGGCCCCCTAGTGAGTCTGAGGGTCAGCTTAGGGGCCCTGGTTTCGCACTCTCCCTATAGTCCCACCTGATAATGTGATGGGGATAGGAGAAAAAAAGGCACAAGTGATCAGATGGCGAGTTCTGGGGGTGGCAGGACAGGTGAAATGAATAGTTACAGGATGTGTATCGGGTAACCATCGCGACCGATGCCGGAGCTTCCGCTGCCAGAGCGCTGACGTCAAAGGCATGAGCCACTTGCCTCTGATTGGTCAGCGCGCTGTCTTTGAGAAGCATCTGACAGCGGACGTTCCTCCATCGTCGCGATGGTTACCCAATACACATCCTGTACCGGCGAACTACAAGATCCAGGAGGCCGGCGATGGAACGGAAGGTAAGGTGAGCATAACATGCGTGTTTATGTGTGTTTGTGCGGACTGCAAGAGTGGGTCAGAGCGCGGTGGATGTACGAAACCGGAAGTGTGTGCGGTGAGTATTTGCTCATACAACAAAGCTTGCTTGTAAGCGGAGTTACAAATGTACAGCAATTGTGACGCCCTGGCACCGCCAGGTGGTCACACAGATTAGGCCCCCACATAACACCATCCCTCACCAGGTTACACCATGCCAACCAAAAACCCTAGTTAACCCCCCAGGGTAGGAAAGGCACACCAGTATGCGGGACCAGGCAGATGTGGAACGCCCACCTAGGGGTCTGGAGAACCCGGGGCGGGAAAAAGCAGTAGCTGCAAGTTGGAGTTCAGGTAGGAAGGAGTGAGACAAGTGGAGTGGAGGAGTTGAGAGTAGTGATGAGCGAGTACTAAAAAGCTCGGGTGCTCGAAGCTCGGGCCGAGCCTCCCAAGATACTCGTGTACTCGGCCCGAGCAACGAGCCCAATGTTATCCTATGGGAGACCCGAGTATTTTTGTGAAATGACCTCCCGGCAGCATGGAGAAACCCTAAAAATGTCACAAAAGTCTCAGAAGAGTGCTCAAATGACATGGCAACAGCATGGGGAAGACCCCTTGAAGCATTTATCACTCAAAAGTCACAGCTGTGAACAATTTTGTCCGCGTTTTACGCCATTTTTACGGACTCACCAGAAAACCTTCCAAAATGACCCCAAAATGATTTTTCATGGCGGAAATGTTAAGGGCACATACCCAATAGTGAGATAGAGCTGGTGTATGTTACTTTTTGAGATCAATACATGAAAGATTTTACGTGAAAACATTGTGTGGCACTCCGATGTCCCTGAGAAGAGACGTACATGAAGGCCTCTTGAGTCTAATGTGCCCATTTTGAGGAAGTGAGTCTTTGTAGTATTTTCCTTTGCCAGGGCAGTCCTAAATTGTGAGGTTCACCAATGCCCCTGCATACAGACGTGCATGAGGGCCTCAAAACATTAAGTGTCCATTGTCAGGAAGTGGGTGTATTATAGTATAGCCCTTAGGCAGGGCAGCCAAAAATTGGGAGGCTCCACATTGTCCCTGGGTAGAGACGTGCATGATGGCCTTTAAACCTGAAGTGCCCATTGTAAGGAAGTGGGTCTATTTCAGTATAGCCCTTTGCCAGGGCAGCCAAAAATTGGGAGGCTCCACATTGTCCCTGGGTAGAGACGTGCATGAGGGCCTCAAAACATTAAGTGTCCATTTTAAGGAAGTGGGTGTATTTCAGTATAGCCCTTAGGCAGGGCAGCCAAAAATTGGGAGGCTCCACATTGTCCCTGGATAGAGACGTGCATGATGGCCTTTAAACCTGAAGTGCCCATTGTAAGGAAGTGGGTCTATTTCAGTATAGCCCTTTGCCAGGGCAGCCAAAAATTGGGAGGCTCCACATTGTCCCTGGGTAGAGACGTGCATGAGGGCCTCAAAACATTAAGTGTCCATTGTCAGGAAGTGGGTGTATTATAGTATAGCCCTTAGGCAGGGCAGCCAAAAATTGGGAGGCTACACGTTGTCCCTGGGTAGAGACGTGCATGAGGGCCTCAAAACATTGTTCCCATTGCAAAGGAGCGGGTCTCCTGTCGTTGTAATGTCCATTCTGCAAAGAATGGGCGAAAAAATTTACCACTGGGGGTATACCTGAAACAAAGACCTAACTATTGTAACGGTCATCATGATGGCGCATGAGGAGAAGGAGGAGCAGTCCAGCGATTATCCAAAGTCGAGAAGTGTACCCATGGGTGAGTGGAGGTACATGGCAAACTTTAAATTCCGCTCTCATTTGCTGGTGGTGTGGTGAAGTCTGGCCCAATCCAACCCTTGTTCATCTTTATCAGAGTCAGCCTGTCAGCATTTTCAGTTGACAGGCGGGTGCGTTTATCTGTAATGATTCCACCTGCGGCACTAAAAACACGCTCTGACAAAACGCTAGCAGCAGGGCAGGCCAGGACTTCCAAGGCGTAGAGAGCCAATTCATGCCACGTGTCCAGCTTGGATACCCAATAATTGTAAGGCACAGAGGAATGTCGGAGTACAGTTGTTCGATCTGCAAGGTACTCCTTCAGCATCTGGGCAAACTTAGGATTTCTTGTGGCACTACCCCGCACCTCAGGGGCTGTGGTACGTGAGGGGCTGAGAAAACTGTCCCACATCTTAAAGACTGTTCCCCTACCTCTGGCGGATTGGACTTGTGCCTCTCTCGGCTGTACGCCTCGGTTGTCCACTGATTCCTGACCTATGCCGCTAGCGTTTTGTGAGGGGAATGCTTTGCCTACTTCCGTGACTATGGCCTTCCGAAACTGCTGCATTTTGGTTGACCTCTCATCCACGGGAATAAGAGACAAAAAGTTCTCCTTGTAGCGTGGGTCTAACAGTGTTACCAACCAGTAATGATTGTCGGCCAAGATGTTCTTAACGCGAGGGTCACGAGACAGGCAGCTTACCATAAAGTCAGCCATGTGCGCCAGACTCTTAACAGCCAGGACTTCAGTAGCCTGACCAACAAGATGACTGAACATGCTGTCCTCCTCCTCCTCCTCCTCCTCCTCCTCCTCCTCATCTACCCTGTCCTCTGGCCAGCCACGCTGAATCGAGGATATGACTGGTGTGCATGTCATATCCTCAATTTGGCCGGAGAGTTGCTCCATGTCTTCATCCTCCTCCTCGTCATAGTCCTCCACTGCACGTTGTGATGAGACGAGGCTGGGCTGTGTGTTATCACCCACACCCACTACTGTTTCTTGCTGCAACTCATCGCGCTCCGCCTGCAATGCATCATGTTTGTTTTTCAGCAGGGACCGTTTTAGAAGGCAGAGTAGCGGTATGGTGACGCTAATAATGGCGTCATCACCACTCACCATCTTGGTGGAGTCCTCAAAGTTTTGGAGGATGGTACATAGGTCTGACATCCATCTCCACTCCTCAGGTGTTATGTGTGGAGTTTGACCCATTTCCCGACGGCTTAGGTGATGCAGGTACTCAACAACTGCCCTCTTCTGCTCACATATCCTGACCAACATGTGCAGAGTTGAATTCCAACGCGTGGGGACATCACACACCAGTCTGTGAGCCGGAAGATGCAAACGGCGCTGAAAGCCGGCAAGGCCGGCTGAAGCAGTAGGTGACTTTCGAAAATGTGCAGACAGGCGGCGAACTTTTACCAGCAGATCAGACAGCTCTGGGTATGACTTTATAAACCGCTGAACCACGAGGTTGAGCACATGGGCCACGCATGGAACATGTGTCAGCTGGCCTCGCCTCAAAGCCGCCACCAGGTTCCGGCCATTGTCACAAACGACCTTTCCTGGCTTTAGGTTCAGAGGTGTGAGCCAGTGATCTGCCTGCTGTTTCAGAGCTGTCCACAGCTCTTCTGCATTGTGGGGTTTGTCACCTATGCAGATTAGCTTCAGCACAGCCTGTTGCCGCTTCGCCGAGGCAGTGCTGCAGTGCTTCCAGCTTGTGACTGGTGTGGAGGGCACAGTGGATGAGGATGCGCAGGAGGAGGAGGAGGCTGAAGAGCATGACATTCCGGAGCTGTAGAGTGTGGGTGAAACACTGACTGAGGTAGGGCCTGCAAACCTTGGTGTGGGAAGGACGTGTTCCGTCCCTCGCTCAGACTGGGTCCCAGCTTCCACAATATTAACCCAGTGTGCCGTCAACGAGATGTAGCGGCCTTGCCCACAAGCACTTGTCCACGTGTCTGTGGTTAGGTGGACTTTGGGTGAAACAGCGTTGTTCAGGGCACGTGTGATGTTTTGTGACACGTGGTTATGCAACGCGGGGACGGCACACCGGGAGAAATAGTGGCGGCTGGGGACCGAGTAACGTGGGACAGCTGCCGCCATCAGGTCACGGAATGCTTCTGTCTCCACCAGCCTAAAAGGCAACATTTCCAGCGCAAGCAGTCGCGAAATGTTAGCATTTAGAACTGTGGCATGTGGGGTGTTGGCAGTGTATTTGCGCCTGCGTTCAAAGGTTTGCTCAATGGATAACTGAACGCTGCGCTGGGACAAGGACGTGCTTGATGATGGTGTTCTTTCTGCGTAGGCAACTGCAGGTGCAGGAGTGGAGGAGGCTTGTTCGCAGGCAGCATGGACAGAGGATTGGCTCGCATGCACAACCAGCGAAGACGTAGCAGTGACATCAGCAAGCACTGCTCCTCGACTCTGTTGTACTTCCCACAAAGTCGGGTGCTTGGCTGACATGTGCCTGATCATGCTGGTGGTGGTCAGGCTGCTAGTTTTGGTACCCCTGCTGATGCTGGCACGGCAGGTGTTGCAAATGGCCTTTTTTGAATCATCTGGATCCAACTTAAAAAACTGCCAGACTCGTGAAGACCTAACATTTGTACAGGCACCTTGTGTCGTCGTGTTGTTACGGGGAACGGTTGCCTGACTTCTGCCTGGGGCCACCACCCTGCTTCTTACTGCCTGTTGTGATGCTACGCCTCCCTCCCCCTGTGCACTGCTGTCCTCGCTCTGCATATCCTCCTGCCAGGTTGGGTCAGTTACTGGATCATCCACCACGTCGTCTTCCTCTTCCGCACCCTGCTCCTCCTCCTGACTTGCTGACAATTGTGTCTCATCATCGTCCACCACTTGTTGAGACACGTTGCCAACTTCGTGAGAACGTGGCTGCTCAAATATTTGGCTATCTGTACAGACGATCTCCTCATGACCCACTTCAATATGAGCTGGCGAGAGGCCAGAATGTGTGAATGGAAACGTGAACAGCTCTTCCGAGTGTCCAAGTGTGGGATCATTAATGTCCGAGGAGGACGTGTACTCAGCCTGGTGGTAGGAAGGAGGATCAGGTTCAGAAATGTGCGGTGCAGTATCACGGCTACTGACACTTGACCGTGTGGAAGACAGAGTGTTTGTGGTGGTGCCAATCTGACTGGAAGCATTATCCGCTATCCAACTAACAACCTGTTGACACTGGTCTTGGTTCAAGAGCGGTGTACTGCTGCGGTCCCCAAGAATTTGGGACAGGACGTGCGAGCGACTAGATGTGGCCCTTTGTTGTGGCGAAATTAGAGCTTGCCCACGACCTCGGCCTCTGCCTGCACCACCATCACGTCCACTTCCTTGTTCCTTGCCAATGCCCTTGCGCATTTTGCAATGCTGTGCACTGCTGACGTGTATATTCACTACTTGTGCGTTATATCAAAGTTTCTGGAAATTGCACACAAGTGCACCTGTACGCTGCCACCAACAGGCACACACGTGCGGTTTTAAAAACCAAGCACGGACGCAATAATAACCTAACACAGGTTTTAGGAGCAAAAATTAAGAACTCTGACACTATCAGCCACTGCTGACTGACGTGTATTATACACTACACTTGTGCGTTATATAATAGTTTGGTAAACGCACACCAGTGCACCTGTACGCTGCCACCAACAGGCACACACGTGCGGTTTTAAAAACCAAGCACGGACGCAATAATAACCTAACACAGGTTTTAGGAGCAAAAATTAAGAACTCTGACACTATCAGCCACTGCTGACTGACGTGTATTATACACTACACTTGTGCGTTATATAATAGTTTGGTAAACGCACACCAGTGCACCTGTACGCTGCCACCAACAGGCACACACGTGCGGTTTTAAAAACCAAGCACGGACGCAATAATAACCTAACACAGGTTTTAGGAGCAAAAATTAAGAACTCTGACACTATCAGCCACTGCTGACTGACGTGTATTATACACTACACTTGTGCGTTATATAATAGTTTGGTAAACGCACACCAGTGCACCTGTACGCTGCCACCAACAGGCACACACGTGCGGTTTTAAAAACCAAGCACGGACGCAATAATAACCTAACACAGGTTTTAGGAGCAAAAATTAAGAACTCTGACACTATCAGCCACTGCTGACTGACGTGTATTATACACTACACTTGTGCGTTATATAATAGTTTGGTAAACGCACACCAGTGCACCTGTACGCTGCCACCAACAGGCACACACGTGCGGTTTTAAAAACCAAGCACGGACGCAATAATAACCTAACACAGGTTTTAGGAGCAAAAATTAAGAACTCTGACACTATCAGCCACTGCTGACTGACGTGTATTATACACTACACTTGTGCGTTATATAATAGTTTGGTAAACGCACACCAGTGCACCTGTACGCTGCCACCAACAGGCACACACGTGCGGTTTTAAAAACCAAGCACGGACGCAATAATAACCTAACACAGGTTTTAGGAGCAAAAATTAAGAACTCTGACACTATCAGCCACTGCTGACTGACGTGTATTATACACTACACTTGTGCGTTATATAATAGTTTGGTAAACGCACACCAGTGCACCTGTACGCTGCCACCAACAGGCACACACGTGCGGTTTTAAAAACCAAGCACGGACGCAATAATAACCTAACACAGGTTTTAGGAGCAAAAATTAAGAACTCTGACACTATCAGCCACTGCTGACTGACGTGTATTATACACTACACTTGTGCGTTATATAATAGTTTGGTAAACGCACACCAGTGCACCTGTACGCTGCCACCAACAGGCACACACGTGCGGTTTTAAAAACCAAGCACGGACGCAATAATAACCTAACACAGGTTTTAGGAGCAAAAATTAAGAACTCTGACACTATCAGCCACTGCTAACTGACGTGTATTATACACTACACTTGTGCGTTATATAATAGTTTGGTAAACGCACACCAGTGCACCTGTACGCTGCCACCAACAGGCACACACGTGCGGTTTTAAAAACCAAGCACGGACGCAATAATAACCTAACACAGGTTTTAGGAGCAAAAATTAAGAACTCTGACACTATCAGCCACTGCTGACTGACGTGTATTATACACTACACTTGTGCGTTATATAATAGTTTGGTAAACGCACACCAGTGCACCTGTACGCTGCCACCAACAGGCACACACGTGCGGTTTTAAAAACCAAGCACGGACGCAATAATAACCTAACACAGGTTTTAGGAGCAAAAATTAAGAACTCTGACACTATCAGCCACTGCTGACTGACGTGTATTATACACTACACTTGTGCGTTATATAATAGTTTGGTAAACGCACACCAGTGCACCTGTACGCTGCCACCAACAGGCACACACGTGCGGTTTTAAAAACCAAGCACGGACGCAATAATAACCTAACACAGGTTTTAGGAGCAAAAATTAAGAACTCTGACACTATCAGCCACTGCTGACTGACGTGTATTATACACTACACTTGTGCGTTATATAATAGTTTGGTAAACGCACACCAGTGCACCTGTACGCTGCCACCAACAGGCACACACGTGCGGTTTTAAAAACCAAGCACGGACGCAATAATAACCTACTAACAGGTTTTTTTGGGGAGCGACAATTACAGTACAGACAAGTCAGACACTATCTGGACTGTTTTACACTGTGTACACCAGCCCCAGATATGAAGGCTGGTATACGGTCACCACTACCCTGCCTGCCTGCCTGCCTGTATACTGCTACAATAGTCCTGACAAGGACTCTTTTGGTCACTAGCCTGTATTCAGACCTGGCTATACCCTGCCTGTATATAGCAACAATAGTCCTGAGAAGGACTCTGCTACTGTACGCCGACCTGGCTATACCCTGCCTGCCTGTATACAACTAGAATAGTCCTGAGAAGGACTTTTGGTCACACTGTTTGCAGCCCTGCAACTGAAAAAGCTATAAAGGGCCGCAAAGCTTTCCCTGAATCAGCGACACTCTCCCTACACTCACTGTCAGAATAGCTGTGAGCAGAGCACAGCGCGCCGGCCGATATAAAGGCTCGGTGACGCTGTGCAGGCCGGCCAATCACTGCAATTCCACAACTAACAGGGCTGTGGCATTGCAGTGGTCTGCCAGCCAATCCCTGCATGAGGGCTGGCTCTCAAAAGAGCGCCAACATGCAGAAATGAAGACCACGAGTAAAGCACGAGTATCGCGAGATTACTCGGTCCCCCGCCGAGCAGCCCGAGTACAGTGATACTCGTGCGAGTACCGAGTAGTGACAAGCATGCTCGCTCATCACTACCGTAGATCCGAGGTGTACTGGGGCAGGGTTGGAGCCGGCTGGTACCGACACCGGAGAACCGACCCGGAAACCGTGCACAGAGGGGGTACTTGGACCCTGAAGCCAGGACCGGAGCCAACGGCCTAGCTAATTAACCAATTGAGGGCAGGATTTTAGGTCCTGTCCCAACCAAAGTCCCAAAAGCAGACAACAGCCCACCGCGGGGGATAGGGCATCCGCAAGGGCCCGGTAGATCCCAAGAGCCAGCGTCAGCAGGCACAGCTCCCAACCAAAGTACCGGGAGCGGACTCCCGTGTTTCACACCGGGAAGTCCACCACACCAAAAACACACTGCAGAGGAAAGTGACACAGACCATCAGCCTGGGTGTGGGACCAGAATACACCCGGCCGCGGCGGCCAGCCACCAGCACCTTGGTTTACCATTGGACTTGTGTGATTCATTCAATCGTGAGTAAACTAACATCCCACGGTCTGACCGGGCGCGCCGGCAACTGCAATCATCACCCTCAGCACATAGATACTGGGCCCCGGGGCATCCATCCCTACCCACGGATGGGTTAACATCCAGCTGCCATCCCATCGCCCCCGGCTGCCCCACAACAGCAGCGGTGATGCCACATTTCACTGCACACCGTGGGTGGCGTCACAGACTGATTACGGCAAATCCCGTACAAATATGTCCCCTTTTATTTGAAGTGTCTGCACGATCCCCGGGTCCGGTAGAATCTCTCAAGCCACACTGCGGATCTGGATCCGAGCAGCCCGGCTGCTGGCATGGGGGTGGCACACAATCTTTGCTCGTATAGCGAAATATTCGCACTCCAAGTTACTCATAAACCGAGGTTCCACAGTATTATAATTATTATTATAATTTTTTTTTATTTTTTGGCCCTCTGCAGACTGCAAAAAATCTGTATTGTGGAGAATATATTATTTTGATGAGATGAGAATTCTATCCCACTTAAGTAAATGTGCTCATCTCTAGCCAGTTTTGATTCTTCAAGTGCCTCTAATGTATGTGTAATGCGGTCGTCACACGGTACGATCTATCGTGCGATCGCATGAGCGATCGTACCCGCCCCCGTTGTTTGTGCGTCATGGACAAATCACTGCCAATGTCGCACAAAGCCGTTAAACCGCCGTCACACGCACTTACCTGCGGAGCGACCTCTCTGTGGGTGGTGAACATCCTCTTCCTGAAGGGGTAGGGACGTTCGGCGTCACAGCGACATCACATAGCGGCCGGACAATAGAAGTGGAGGGGCGGAGATGAGCGGGACGTAAACATCCCGCCCACCTCCTTCCTTCCGCATAGCCGACGAGTGCCGCGGGACGCAGGTAAGCAGAGTCCATCGTTCCCGGGGTGTCACACGGTACGATGTGTGCTGCCCCGGGTACGATGAACAACCGGCGTAAAGAAAAATAAACGATATTTTAAAAATAAATGACGTGTACACGACTCACGATTTTTAACCGATTTACGAACGCTCGGAGGTGTCACATGGGATGTCTTCGCAAACGATACCGGATGTGCGTCACAAAAAAACGTGACCCCGACGATGTATCATACGATAGATCGTCTCGTGTAACGCCCGCATAAGTATGTGGGTATCTAATGTACTAATGCATGTCATGCTGTGTTGTTTTAGGGTAGAATATCATAGCACAAGTGTTACATGGATACAGCCCTGTAATAAACTAAGGAAGAAAAAAAAAATAATTACAATTTGAAATCTTAAAAAATAGTAATGAAAGATTTCTGTAATGTGACCAACTAACCTCAAGAAAGGAAAACAACAAATATACAGGCCTAATCTTAAAGCTATAACAGAGGTAATGGAGCCTTTTCTTCATATGTTCCTTCCTGCCCTACCAATAAACATGCACTGCAATGTAATTACATCTATAAAAGTCTAGGTATGCAAAGCAGAAGTGTAAAGCCTACACATTCACTGCTCATTAATAATATACCCACTAAACCCACAGAGACAGCCTGACGGACTGACACCGGTGTGAGGCACGCCAGAAATGTTTGTGTTGATCACAAAGGCAGCCCACACCCATCTCTGATTTAAGACTCACCTGTTTACTAAACCCTAGTATGGGATAATATGACTTATCATAATTAAAGACTTACGGTAGATTGAGACAGGTTTTTTCTGTATTAAGGAGCTCCTATAAGGAGACCTGCAGAATAATACAGAAGTATCAATACACAGAGGTCAACAAACCCAAAGTGCCATATAATCTACTGATTCATATTACTATTACTATGGCATTTGCATTAAATTTATGTTCTTAGCGTTCTATTCTATCACTTATCCAGGAAGTGTCAGCTTTGTGGATGATGGGACTAGAACAATAAGAAGCAAATTAGAAGAAGTTACAATTGTGGCAATGACTGCAGCGGGAGAGGGTGTTTAACTTTAGGGAGGCACTGACCCGAACAGAGGGCAAGATGGCATGGGATAGGTGGGAATGGAGGCTAGGCACATGGGTGTAGCTGGAAGGAGGAACGGTGGGGCATATTCCCCAAGGGGCTTATTGTCATCAAGTACAATTACTAGTGCATTTATCCAAGTACAGTACCAGCCTGGGGACACCAGGAACACCCAGTGCACGTGTTATTGAGTGACACACGTATCCTCATGTAAAATCACTCTATCACCCTTGGAAAAAAAATTACATATAAATATAAGCCTTGAAATTCTTCTTGCCCTTTAACATATCTTTAGTTTCATGCCACTAATCCAGATACCCCCTCAGTATTTTACCAGTCCCTGCTATTATTTTGAGACAGCTTGCATATGATGTAGAACTGTGTTTTCGGTACATATTGACTTACTGTATGTTAATGTGTTCTTTTTAAAGGACTTGATGCTCATTTATGGACTTCCTTAGTATTATTAGATGTGTGTACTGCTTACTCAGCTGGGGGATGCCTAGGGCATCCAGAATCAGCTGATGGAACTGTAGAAATGTACACATGATTATACATTATCCTAAACACAGAGGCTAAGGTATTTTACAAAGAGTCAATGGAGGAAATGAGGAAAGGGGGGAATGGAATCCAGCACCAGCAAAAATATGTATGAAAATCAAAAATTTATTGAAACCTATGTATAAGGACATGTTTTTATTTCCCTGTCCGAAACGCGAAAGGATATAATGCCCTTTTCTGATTTTATGCGGTTTTCATCATTTTAATACCCATGTTTCAATAAATTTTCGATTTTTATACATATTTTTGCTGGTGCAGGAATCCATCTCCCCTTCCCCCCCCCTCCTTTCTCCATTGACTCTTCCTTGATTCCAGATTAGGTTGCTCTGGAGGATCCGTGCACCTTTTATCCTGGTAAGCTGAAAACCTTTTCGCCTTGTTGACTAAGGTATTTTACTATCTGATTCATCTATGAAGAAGAAGTTTTATCTGCTGGATATATTATCAATCATTTTTCTTCGGGAGAACTGGAGTTTATTCCTTTATGCCGATGTGGGGAAAGTTTGGGCCCATGTGCCGGGTGTTCTTCACATGTATCCTTGCTCATCTTATAAACACTTTTGAAGAAGCTGTGAAATAAACACTCACTATAAAAGTGGCTATAGAGAGCTCAGAAAGTCACAGCTGAGTACACTTCAAAATACAAGCCAATTCCTCAAAGATCTTCTTTCAATCATGGCCGTACATTCTTATCAGGAATAGCCAAAAAAAGGTATAGTTTGTAGAGATGAGCGATTTGACTTGAATCAAATTTGTGTAAAACTTTTAGGAATTCGCTGAATTTGAATAATGAGTGATTTGATTCTCACTAATCAAACATTTTACACATTGCAGAAGAATACACCAGCAAGATAAGGTTCACATTTGAGATTATAGTTAAATCTATTCAGGAGGGACTGACACAGCCTGTAGAAAAGCAAAAGCAGGAAATGCAGCAGCAATTTTGTGGTGAACTTGGTTAGTGAGAGGATTTGACAGTTCACCCTTTAGCAATGGAGAAAGCCATAAAACACTAAATAAACATTACAATAAACATGACAGCACAGCAATGAAGAACAGTTACCATCCTTTTACCCATAGCCATAGCAGGCCTCAGAGTATTATTCACATTTTTTCGAGTCAATTGAAGTACAGTGGATCCTCGGATTATGATAAACCCGATGTGTGAGCATTTCGCTATACGAGCAAAGCTTGCTGCAAATTTGTAACTCTGTTTACGAGCAATGCTTTGCTGTACGAACAAATACTCACCGCACACACTTCCGGTTCCAATCTTTCACAGCGCTCTGTAGGCACGTGGATCCGGTAACAATCGCAGCCCGTGTATGGGTTGCTGCTGTCTTTGCATCATGTCGGCCAGCACTGAGCTCTCTGCATATGTGGCGCCCTGGACAAGCAAGGTCGTCACAGGTACTACACCAACACACCCCACACCCCGGTTAGGCACACCGAAGTCAAACACAAAAATCCTTGTTGCCTTCCTCCAGGGGCTGATGTCCACACCAGGGGGTGGGCCAGGCGGTTGGTCCCGCCCACCAAGGAGTTCACAGTCCTGGAGGCGGGAAAAGGAGTCAGATGAGATTAGAGTTCAGTTTTGAAGTGAGAGGAAGTGAAGTGGTAGAGGAGTAGTCTGACGGCGTCCGGGTGTGTGGCTCGGACGGTACAGCAAGGTTGGCAGGAAAGGCCGATTGGAGCAAACCGTAAGGACCGTGGACAGGCGGTGGCCCGACGGTACCGGATCGGAGAGCAAAGAGAAGCCAGCACCATTCGGCAGGGCTTACGGACCCCGACCAGGCTAGGAGTCGCCGAAAAAACGGTCAAATCCATTAGCGAAGGGAACCTCCGGGGTTTCCCAGCAGTCAAGACCCGATTGAAGGCAACAGCTCACACCGTAGAGGGAAACACAGTCACCGCCAAGGCTACAGTTCCCAGGGCCAGAGCCTGCGGGCAAAAGGGGCTCCTTCAACATCCATCCAAGCTGGGGAGTGGGTTACCGGTGGGAAGCCATTGGAAAGGTAACACAACACAGGTGCAGGAAAAGGCAGTCACCCTCAACCTACCGGCAGGAGAACAACCGCAGCCGCCTGTGGGACCCATCAATCCAGCCGTTTGTTTGACCAGAGACTCCGTGTGAATTACTGGCTGAGTGAGTACCACCGTGCCGTGCGGCACAGCACTGCCCCCGCGACCCTGCACCTCACCAGGCCCCGTAACCCGCCTGCCATCCATCCCTCCCCTCACCGGGCCCCGGGACAACCAAACCCCCTACCCACGGAGGGGAGTACCAACATCCAAGCTGCTCCCTGTCATCGCTCCCGGGATCCCCGTCCAGAGCAGCGGTGGTGTCACCAATCTCACCACAACCGTGGGTGGCGTCACGGACAATATCCCTAAACCCAAACCACCCCCCTTTCACTCATGGGCGAGGAACGCCGCTCGAGTCTCCGGGATCCGGCCCACCTCTTGAGCCACCACCGAGCAGCAGCCGGACACAAGCAGTGGGTGAGCGCAGCGTCCCCTCCTCCGCCCGCGACAACTTGGCGTCACGATCAGGATCTTACCACTCTGCCGTCTGGTAGAGGTGCGCCTTGTGACCGCCAGAGGTGTCCGGCCGAAAATTTTGAGAAGCCGCCATTTTGGGCGCGAAAAGTCCCCGCTCGAGCGTCTTCCCGAGTAGTGGAGGTGCGAAAGCCGAAACCCCGCCCCTGTAGAGGAGGAGCCGAAAAAAGACTAAGGGGGACGGAAACAAGATGTCTGCGCCCGACGGAGCCGCTGGAGGAGCGGCGGTCGCAGTCGCAGTGGCACCCGCGGACGGGAATGGGCCCGCCCCGGCCGCACTAGCGGGAGGTGCCGTGGCCCCAGCTCTCTCTCAGGTGATGCCGTTCTCCTTGCCCTATGTGCTCAGAGCTACCTGGCTGTCGCAGTACGATGGGAAACCTGATGTATTGCAGGTCTTCCGGAAGAAGCTTAGCCCGCTACTGGAATTGTACCCCCTAACTGATAAGCAACGTGCAGCGGTAGTGCTGGGGCAGCTAACCGGCGCGGCTGAGCAGGAGGCGGAGACCTGGGCCGAGGGGGACCGGTCCTCTGTAGCCACCATCTTTGAGAAGCTACAGACTGCCTTTAAGACCCGTACCGAAGCCGAGCTGCGGATGCAGTTTTACCAATGCCGTCAACGGCCCGCGGATAGCATTCGGGACTATGCCTTGCGTCTGCAAACCGCCCTCCGCACACTGAAGCGGGTAGACACCATCAACGATGCGGACAGCAACAAAATGCTAGTGGAGCAGTTTGTACAGGGGATGATGTCCTCGGAGGACCGCAAGCAACCCCGGCTATGGGCCCTAGAACACTCTTATGTGGGCTTTGCCGTGTTAAAGGAACGGGCCATTAAAGCTCTGCAGCCTCCAGCATCGGAAGTCCCTGAGGCAGCCCCATGGCCAGCTGAGACGGCTCCCGTCGTGGTGGCCCCTGTCCTCCCAACAACTCCGGTACCTGCAGCCCCAAGCGGAATGATGGAGGAACTGGCTGCCCAAGTCCGCCGCATGGATGGGGACCTCGCCAAGATCCTCGCTGCACTCCAGCCTCCCACCAGGTCCCAGCCCCCGGGGAAGATAAAGCTCGCCGACAGCCCCGAGGACGTCCTCTGGATGCAGCGGAAAAGGGCCAATGACTCACGGTATGGACCTCCGATTTGTTACAGGTGCAGCAAGCCCGGCCACTACTCCCGACGGTGTCCGTTAAACGAGCAACCCCTGGGGCCACGGGCCAATCCTCAGGAGTAGAACCTAGTGGCCCCCCCGACTGGCAGGACCGGTACATCGGAGCCCGGCCCATCATCCCCGTGGCAGTGGACGGTATCCCGCTGATGGCTCTCCTGGACACTGGATCGCAGGTAACCACAATACCATACACACTGTATCAGCGGTATTGGGGAAAGGACGAACTAGCCCCCCCAGATGCCAGTATGACACTGATTGCCGCTGATGGACTCCCATTGACCCAAGTGGGGTACAAACAAGTGGCCATGACTGTGGGACGAGCTGAACTGCAACACCAGGGGTTGATTGTGATAATGAATGAACCGAGTGATCATAACCCAAAGGTAGTGCTAGGTACTAATGTGATGGACCACTGCATGAGTGACGTGCTGACCTTACTGCAGCAGCTGGCCGCCACGGCGGCGGGGAGCCGACAGCGAGCTGTGCAGCGTGAGATCCGGGCCCTGATGTATCGCCAGCATTTGAATTCGACAGGGGTAGAGATTGGAGGAGTGAGGGTGATGGATGCGGCCCCTTTGATTGTGCCTCCCAGGAGTGAGATGATGATTTGGTGTAGGGCAGCGGTAGGGCCCCAAGGGCGAGACTACCCCGCCATGATAGAGCCCATGTCCTCTGAACACTGGCCCACAGTAATGACTGCCCGAGGGGTGGTAGACGTCAAGAAAGGGAGAGTGCCTGTGCGAGTATTGAACTGTGGGGAGGAAGAGGTTAGGCTTCCCCGGTACGCTACCCTTGCCAAATTGTTCACTCTAGATCCCCACACCATCCATGAAGCCGTTCCCCCGATCGCACCGTCTGTTGCCAGTCCCCACCCATCCCTGGGGGAGTTAGACGAGTGGCGTCGAGAGCTACACGTCGGCACTGATGATACCCCCACACACCACAAAGAAGGGGTATACCGGGTGGTACAGGAGTATGAGCGAGATTTTAGCAAGCACCCTCTAGATTTTGGGCAGATTAAAGGGGTCCAACACCACATCCCTACCAGTACCCACCCCCATATCAAGGAGAGATACAGGCCTATTCCCCCTGCGCACTACCAATGCGCCAAAGACATGTTGAGGAACATGAAGGAGGCAGGGGTTATTAGGGAGAGTTGTAGTCCCTGGGCCGCTCCATTGGTGCTGGTTAAGAAGAAGGATGGCACCATGCGGATGTGTGTGGATTACCGGAAGATTAACCATATAACGCATAAGGATGCTTACCCTCTGCCCCGCATTGAAGAGTCCCTGGCTGCACTGAGAACCGCTAACTACTTCTCCACCCTTGACCTCACCAGCGGGTACTGGCAGGTGGCTGTGGCGCCAGAAGACCGAGAGAAGACTGCCTTCGCCACTCCTATGGGACTCTGCGAGTTCAACAGCATGCCGTTCAGGCTGTGCAATGCCCCCGGAACCTTCCAATGGCTGATGGAATGCTGTCTGGGACACCTAAATTTCGAGACGTCTTGCTGTACTTGGATGATGGGATTGTGTACTCACAGACGTATGAAGCCCACCTGGAGCACCTAGCCGAGGTGTTCGCGTCCCTTGCTAAGTATGGGATGAAGTTGAAGCCCTCCAAGTGTCATCTGCTGAAGCCCAGAGTGCAGTACCTTGGACATGTGGTGGGTGCGGAGGGTGTCGCCCCCGACCCCGAGAAGATCATCGCCATCCAGGACTGGCCGAGACCGACCACGGTGAGGGAAGTGAGGCAGTTCCTGGGCCTGGGGGGATGTTACCGTCGCTTCATCAAGGGGTACACGAAGATGGCTGCCCCCATGCAAGACCTCCTCGTGGGACAGACCAAGGGTGGTAGACCCCTAGGAGCCCCACTGGTGTGGGAAGAAAAGCATGAGGAATCCTTCCGCCAGCTGAGAGCGGCCCTGACTGGAGAGGAAATCCTAGCATACCCTGATTACAGCCACCCATTCATCATCTACACCGATGCCAGCAATGTGGGCTTGGGGGCTGTCCTATCCCAGGTCCAAGATGGAAGGGTGAAGGTGATTGCTTATGCTAGCCGAAAACTCCGACCGACTGAGAGGAACCCTGAGAACTACAGCTCTTTCAAGCTTGAGCTCCTAGCACTGGTGTGGGCTATCACCGAGCGGTTCCGCCATTACCTGGCAGCAGCCAAATTCACCGCTTTCATGGACAATAACCCGCTGACCCACCTGGACACAGCCAAGCTGGGCGCGTTGAAGCAGCAGTGGGTGGCCAGGCTAGCCAACTACGATTTCACCATCAAGTACCGGGCCGGCTGTGCCAACGTTAATGCCGATGCACTCTCTCGGATGCCCCACCTGTCGGAAGAAGGGCCCGAGGATGACGACCTCGAAGAGATTGAGTTGCCTGCGTTTCACCGGCCGTCAACTGAGAAGGTACATGTCCATCAACAACGGGTGAACCTGGACCCGCTGCCCAGTGAGGAGTGGCAGGAAGCTCAGGACCAGGCACCTGATGTCCGCCTGGTCAAGACCCTGGTGGAACAGGGCTCTGCTGGGATAGACCCTACCGCCCCTGCTGAAGCCCAACGCCTGTGGCGAGAACGGAACCGGCTGTACCTACACCAGGGGAGGTTGTATCGTGAGCTGATTAATCCGAAGACCCACGAGAAGATCCGCCAGCTGGTAATTCCCCAGGCTAACGTGCCCACCGTCCTGCAAGCATACCATGATGGTGCTGGGCACTTCGAGTGGAAGAAGCTGGAGATGTTGTTGAGGGAGCGGTTCTATTGGAGTGGAATGCGGGAATCTGTGGAGGCCTGGTGCCGAGAATGTGGCCCCTGCGCGTTGAGAAGGAAGGACGAGGCCAGCCAGAAGGCACCCCTACACCCGATCATTACACATCAACCACTGGAGCTGGTTGCCCTTGACCATGTAAAGCTCACCCCCAGCCAAAGTGGGTACACCTACGCTCTAACCATCGTAGACCACTATTCAAGGTTCATGGTGGTTGTCCCAGTTAAAGGGGTCAATGAAGGATTAGGGGGGGATGGGACATGCAAGGAACGTAGGGAGGCTAGGAGTAATAAAGGTGTTAATAGGATTAAATGTCTACTGGCAAATGCAAGAAGTCTTGCAAACAAAATGAATGAATTGGAGACTCTTATGTCAACCATGGATTATGATGTGGTGGGCATTACGGAAACCTGGCTGGATGAAAGCCATGACTGGGTGACAAACATACAGGGTTATAGTACATTTAGGAGGGACAGGAAAGACAAAAAAGGTGGTGGGGTGTGTATATTTATCAAATCCAACCTAAAACCTGTGTTGAATGATGATATTGGGGGGAACTGCAACAATGTAGAGTTAGTATGGGTAAATGTACATGGGGAGGGGAATAATGGAAAAATGCTAATTTGAGTTTGCTATAAGCCTCCTAACATACCTGAACAAATAGAGGGTGAAATGCTGAAACAAATTGAAAAGGCAGCTAATAATAATAATCGGGTTCTTATTATGGGGGATTTCAACTATCCAGACATACAGTGGGACATAGAATCTTCTGGTTGTGCTAAAAGCTGTAAATTCTTATCTACCATTCAAGACCATTTCCTCTCTCAGATGGTAGATGAACCGACGAGGGGAGATAATTTGCTAGATTTGGTCCTGTCAAATAGACCGGATACAATTTCAGATCTACAGGTCCGGGAGCACTTGGGCACCAGCGATTATAATATGGTAAGCTTCAACGTAATATTCAATAGAACATTTCAAAGGGGAAATTCTAAAACCTGGAATTTTAGGAAAGCTGATTTCAACAAATTAAGGGAAGAGCTTAAATGTGTAGATTGGGACAAAGTCATGGTAACTGGGGATACTGAACATAAATGGGGAAAGTTTAAGGATATACTGCTAGAATCCTGTAATAAACTTATACCCTCTGGTAATAAAACGTCCCGGAATAAAAAGAAACCACTATGGATAAATAAGACTGTACAAAGTATAATAAAACAAAAACAAAGGGCGTTTAAAATCTTGAAGGCTGAGAATACAGAAATAGCATTGCAGGAGTATAAAGATATCAATAGGCAATGCAAAAAAGAAATCAAACAAGCAAAACTAGCTACTGAAACAAAAATCGCCAATGACATTAAAATAAATCCCAAAATCTTTTATAAATACATTAATGCCAAAAGGAAAACAAAGGATAATATTGGCCCCTTAAAATATAATAACAAGTTAGTTTTAGAAGACAAACAAAAGACTGAGATATTAAATAGGCATTTCTCATCTGTGTTCACCAAGGAACTGACTGTACCAGGCATTATTCAACAAGTGAAAAATCAAAGTTCACCACCCGATATAATTAATTTAACACAAGAAGAAGTACGCCTACGTCTGAGAAAATTAAACATTGACAAATCCCCAGGGCCAGATGGCATTCATCCACGAATATTGAGGGAATTGAGCTCCGTAATTGACAGACCGCTGTATCTCATCTTTTTAGACTCGCTTGTAACAGGGTTCGTGCCTCAGGATTGGAGGATTGCTGATGTGGTACCGATATTTAAGAAAGGTAAGAGGGTAGATCCAGGCAACTACCGTCCAGTAAGCCTGACATCAGTAGTATGCAAAGTTTTTGAGGGCATTTTAAGGGATGACATGCAAAAATATGTTGCAGAAAATAATATAATAACTGACAGACAGCATGGATTCATGAAAGATAAGTCGTGTCTAACCAATCTGTTGGGGTTCTATGAGGGGGTAAGTGCAAACCTGGATATTGGTAATGCAGCTGAGGTGATTTATTTGGACTTTGCAAAGGCATTTGATACTGTACCACATAATAGCCTTATACTAAAGCGCCAGAAGCAAGGACTAGGGGAAACTATATGCAACTGGGTAAGGAATTGGCTAAAAGATAGGAAACAAAGAGTAGTCATAAATGGAACATTCTCTAAATGGGCCATAGTCAGCTGTGGGGTGCCGCAGGGATCTGTGCTAGGACCAATTCTTTTTAATCTCTTTATTAATGACCTTGTGGATGGGATTGATAGTAAAGTGTCAGTCTTTGCTGATGACACCAAACTATGTAGGATATTAAAAACTGAACTTGATAGTATAATATTACAAAAAGATCTGGATAAGATGTCAGAATGGGCAGATACTTGGCAAATGAGATTTAATGTTGATAAATGTAAAGTAATGCACCTAGGACGGAGTAATCCTATAACTGCGTATACATTAAATGGAAGTAAACTCGGGACTACAGAACAGGAGAAGGACTTGGGTATTCTCATTACAAATAAGCTGAGCAGCAGCACTCAGTGTCAAGCAGCAGCTGCAAAAGCAAACAAGATTCTAGGGTGTATAAAAAGAGAGATTAGATCCCGTGATCCCAACGTATTGTTACCCCTCTATAAATCACTTGTAAGGCCACATCTGGAATATGGGATTCAGTTTTGGGCTCCACATTTTAAAAAGGACATTCAGAAGTTAGAGTCAGTTCAAAGGCAGGCAACTAGACTACTACAAGGAATGGAAGGCCTCCCATATGATGACAGGTTGAAAAAGTTAGATATGTTTAGCTTAGAGAAAAGACGTCTCAGAGGAGATCTCATTTATATGTATAAATACATGTGTGGTCAATATAAAGGACTGGCACATGACTTATTTCTTCCGAAGACAATACTAAGGACCAGGGGGCATTCACTGCAAGTGGAAGAAAAGCGATTCCGACAGCTAAATAGGAAAGGGTTCTTTACAGTTAGAGCAGTCAGACTGTGGAATGCCCTACCACAAGAGGTAGTAATGGCAGATACTATAACAGCTTTCAAAAAAGGGCTGGATGATTTCCTCAGTACACACAACATTGTTGGTTATAAATGACTTGGTGACCAGGTGTAGAACTGGTGGAGGAAGGTTGAACTAGATGGACCTAGGTCTTTTTTCAACCTTAGTAACAATGTAACAATGTAATGTAACAATGTAACAAAATGTAACAAAGACCTAACCGGCCGTACCGCCGCTAGAGCGTTCCAGGCTTATTTCTGCCGACCACATGGGTACCCTGAGAAGGTGCTTACCGACCAAGGTCCGGCCTTTGAAGCAGAGGTATTCTAAGAATTCTGCCAGTTGTACGGCTGCAAGAAAATCCAGACCACGCCTTACCATGCCCAAACCAACGGCATGTGTGAAAAGATGAACCACCTGGTCCTGGGCCTCCTTAAGACATTGCCGCTAGAAGAGCGGAACCTGTGGCCGGAGAAACTACCTGACTTGGTCGATATGTATAAAAACATCCCTTCCAGCTCCACGAAATTCACTCCCGCATACCTGATGAGGGCTCTTCCCGGCCGGTTACCAGTGGATTTGGAAATGGGCTTGGAAGCCCCAGAAGCACTCCCTTCGACAGCTGAATGGGACACTCGGAGGAGAGCACAGTACCGACAGGTCCAGGAATATGTTGAAAAGAACTTGTGCCGGAGTCGGGGACAACAGGAGCAGTGCTTCAACAAGAAGGCGTCTGCTGGTCCCTTCCAGCCTGGAGATGTAGTGCTGAAGTGAAAAAGAAAGACCCACAAGCTGGATGATCAATGGGAACAAACCCCGTATGTAATACAGCCCACAGGATGGGAGAATGGGAAGGCTTACCAGATCAGCCGTGACCAAGGAGGAACTTTGGCCACGGTTTCCCGAGACCATCTAAAGAGGTGCCCACCAGCATTGAGGGTAGCGGCTGAAGCTCCAGTTCCCAGACCGGCGGAGAAAGAAAAGGAGGTAACCCATACCATGATGGGTGATTTTCCGGCAGACTGGCCTACGCAGAATGGCGCGGTGATTCTTCCAGTGATACTGTTCCCACAATCCGTGGATGAGGAAGTGATGGAAGTGATCAACCATGAGCCAGTGCCCAGGGATGTACCTGTACCCAGCTCCCCTACGCCTCCGCCTGCCCCACATGATAGCAGGGAGGAGGAAGTGGTTGTTCCCCCTGCCCCACTGCCTGTCAACACTGACACCGGACCCCGGAGGTCCACTCGTCCCAACCTAGGTAGACCCCCACTTAGGTATAGGGAAACTACACTTTAAAAGGGGGGGGCTTTATGTATTGAGAGTACAGTTTGAAAGTTTGTGAATGATAAGTAAAGACGATCAACCGAAGAGGTTTACCTGATTGAACCATGATTAAACCGGCCGTTGCCAGCAACTGTTGTCCCCGTAGGAACTGTCTACAAACCGTTGCGTAAGGGACTTCTTATGGACAAGCCCGAGAACTTGCAGGGCAACCACAAACTTAGTGGAATGTAAATAAATATGTTTTGGCTAATACCGTTACCCGCCTCCGGAGAGGCTGATTTGGGAGGATGGGCCTGGAGGAAAGTGATGGCCCAGGCCCGCCACTATCGTAACCGGTGGCGATCCTCCGGGAGTTCAGGGGTCCCCATGGACGCGGGTCCCCTGAAAGAGACAGAACCCGCTCGGGCAGCCTGGTGATGGACTGGGGCAAGGGGTGCTGCCCATTTCTTAGGGGCAGCATCAGGGCCAGGTTGTTTGGGTGGGAGAAGAGCGGAAGCCGTTACCGTTTGCAACGTTTAAGAACCGTACCTCCCGTTAAGGGACGTTTATACCAAAAATGCTTGTTTCAATGTTTTATGTGTTTTTACCGTTTTTTACTCTTTTGCAGTTAACCAAAACTAAAACCGGTGATGGACGGGCAGCCCACGGACGGTCTGCATTTTACTAAGGGGAATGTGATACCCTGGACAAGCCAGGTCGTCACAGGTACTACACCAACACACCCCACACCCCGGTTAGGCACACCGAAGTCAAACACAAAAATCCTTGTTGCCTTCCTCCAGGGGCTGATGTCCACACCAGGGGATGGGCCAGGCGGTTGGTCCCGCCCACCGAGGAGTTCACAGTCCTGGAGGCGGGAAAAGGAGTCAGATGAGATTAGAGTTCAGTTTTGAAGTGAGAGGAAGTGAAGTGGTAGAGGAGTAGTCTGACAGCGTCCGGGTGTGTGGCCCGGACGGTACAGCAAGGTTGGCAGACGGTGGTGACCGTCTGCAGGAGAGGCCGATTGGAGCGAACCGTAAGGACCGTGGACGGGCGGTGGCCCGACGGTACCGGATCGGAGAACAAAGAGAAGCCAGCACCATTTGGCAGGGCTTACGGACCCCAACCAGGCTAGGAGTCGCCGTAAAACCGGTCAAATCCGTTAGCGAAGGGAACCTCCGGGGTTTCCCAGCAGTCAAGACCCGATTGAAGGCAACAGCTCACACCGTAGAGGGAAACACAGTCACTGCCAAGGCTACAGTTCCCAGGGCCCTAGCCTGCGGGCAAATGGGGCTCCTTCAGCATCCATCCAAGCTGGGGAGCGGGTTATCGGTGGGAAGCCATTGGAACCGTAACACAAAACAGGTGCAGGGAAAGGCAGTCACCATCAACCTACCGGCAGGAGAACAACCGCAGCCGCCTGTGGTACCCGTCCATCCAGCCGTTTGTTTGACCAGAGACTCCATGTGAATTACTGGCTGAGTGAGTACCACCGTGCCGTGCGGCACAGTGCTGCCCCCGCGACCCTGCACCTCACCAGGCCCCGTACCCCCCGCCTGCCATCCATTCCTCCCCTCACCGGGCCCCGGGACAACCAAACTCCCTACCCACGGAGGGGAGAACCAACATCCAAGCTGCTCCCTGTCATCGCTCCCGGGATCCCCGTCCAGAGCATCAGTGGTGTCACCAATCTCACCACAACCGTGGGTGGCGTCACAGACAATATCCCTAAACCTAAACCACCCCCCTTTCACTCACGGGTGAGGAACGCCGCTCGAGTCCCCGGGATCCGGCCCACCGCTCGAGCCACCACCGAGCAGCAGCAGCAGTAGCCGGACCCGAGCAGTGGGTGAGCGCAGCGTCCCCTCCTCCGCCTGCGACACATACCTCTCACAGGAAGCACGCTGGCCAAACAGAGGCAAGCGGCTCATGCCTAAAACATCAGCACGCTGGCCAATCAGAGGCAAGCGGCTCATGTGTATGACGTCTGCTGCTGAAGCACTGACAGCGGCAGCCCCTACATTTGGCGTGATCGTTACCAGGTCCACATGCTTGCGGACTGCAAGAACCAGGGAAGAAGCAGGAGAGAGAACAGAGGATAGGTGAGAATAATGTGTGTGTGTGTGTGTGTGTGTGTGTGGGTGGGTGTGTGTGTGTGTGTGGGTGTGTGTGTAATGGCACAATAGGGAGGTTGTAGAACGAATTGTCTGAGTTTCAATTGTTTACTATGGGAAAAGTTGCCTTGCTATACGAGTAACTTGGATTACGAGCACACTCACAGAACGAATTATGCTCGTAATCCAAGGTTCCACTGTACTTATGATTCGTCGTCAATCGATTTGCCTCAAATTGAATCTTTAGGATAAATTTGGTGAAGTTGGTGAATTCAAATTTTAAAAGAATTGGTCATCTTTAATAACTTGAAATACCTTGGTCCATGCCCAAAATAAGTACATGATCCCAACTTCCCACTTGGTACTTGGAATACTGGTGTTTTCTTTACAGGAAAAGGGGCCTTTGGAAAGATGATGTTGTTATCTTATGAAATTGGACTTCTATTTGTGTACTATTATGGCTGTGAACAACTTGGAGGGTATAATGAGCCATAGGGTATAATGAGCCATACTGCTGTTGTGTGTATGAGGCCCAAGACTCCGATCACGTTAGCACCAAACTCATAACAGGATTAAAATATCCATTTACTTATTAGGACATATGGAAATCATATACAAGTGGCCTTCGCTTGGGACTAAACCACAAGTGTCAAATGGAGACCCAGTCTGTTAGAACATCTCAGAATAGACAAAGCTTGTCCATGCATTACATGAATCTTCATGGTATTTATTATAATGGCTGGAATCACATTCCCCCTGCAATAGTCAATGCACAAAGAGGGGACACTCTTTCTGAAAATATATATTAAGTAGCTAAATTTTAATTAAGTATATTCTGAAAGTAATAGTTCATTCAATTCATGCATCATATGCATTACAAAAGAATTAATTCAGGAATTTATCGCATGTATATTATTAGAATGAATACATTGAAAGTCATGATAGAGATTAGCTTCATAAATTAGGATGGAACGAAAAACTAATTGTTATTGAAGGGCGAATTATAAAGGGGTGTGATCTAATCTGTGAATTTTCCCACAACCCAAAGTGATTACAAATTGTCCTATTCCTAATCTTCTTAGTCCTCCTGGGTAAAGGACAGTTTCATCGCAAACCGTGAGAACTTCATAAAGCAAGTGATGAATGAAGACGGGTGTGTGTTCATTATTCTGATTACTATGTGTAGCTATTTTAATAACTGAGTAAAAAATAATAGTGCAATTAATGTAAGAAAGAAACGTTAATTACTGATTTATCAAGAGGTAATGAAATATTTGAGAAACATCATGAATATGGAATTATTTGTGGGAAGTCCAGGAAAGTCAAAGCAGGTCACCAGAAAAGTTGTAGGTTATATTTTAGACCAATGAGAGAGGCCAGCATTAGGGATGAGTTTGGTTCGGCTGGTTCAGCCGGACTTTAGATAAAGTTCGGTTTGGGACCGGGACTGGACCTGAACTCAAAATGGAAGTCACTAATGTGCAGTTCGTGTCTCCACCCACATGCAGCCAGCCATAAACAGATCACTTCCAGGGGAGGGTGGGCAGTGTTTTTCCTTTTTTTGGGTACACACTACATCCGATCATGCTGTTGTTACCCCCAGTGTGAGCCATTCAAACACTGCAAGTGGCCCCCACTGGACGGAGCACCAAGCATACATGAGCACAACGATGCTCAAGCAAGTTGTTTGCATACCTAAAGCACCTGAACTCCAAACTGAACTCTGTCTTTTTTGTAAAGTCTGTGTTTGGTACATCGAACACTGTAGCATGGGTTCGCTCATTTCTAGCCAGCACCAATAGATGTAACATCTCGATTAAAGCTTTATTGTATACTAGCTGTACTACCCGGCTTCGCCCAGGTTAATAACTGCTGTTAACAAAATAGAATGTATTAACAAAAAAGTAATCTGCACACAAAAAACACAAAACAAATAGATATAGATGTAATTATAATGTCTGTCTCCCCCTCTGTATATATCTCTCTGTCTCTCTCTCTCTCTTTGTCTGTCTCTTTCCCTGACTGGCTCTGACTGTCTCTGTCTCTTTCTCCGTCTGTCTTAATCTCTTTCCCTGTCTGTCTATCTATCTCTTTCTATGTCTGTCTATCTATCTCTGTCACTTTCCCTGTCTGTCTCTTTCCCTGTCTGTCTCTTTCCCTCTCTTTCCCTGTCTGTCTCTTTCCCTCTCTTTCCCTGTCTGTCTCTTTCCCTCTTTCCCTCTCTGTCTCTTTCCCTGTGTCTGTCTCTTTGTCTGTCTCTTTACCTGTCTTTGTCTGTCTCTTACCCTATCTTCCTCTTTCCCTCTCTTTCCCTGTCTGTCTGTTTCCCTGTGTCTGTCTCTGTATCTGTGTCTGTCTCTTTACCTGTCTGTGTCTGTCTCTTAACCTGTCTCTCTCTCTTTCCCTCTCTTTCCCTGTCTGTCTCTTTCCCTCTCAGTCTGTCTCTTTGTCTGTGTCTATACAAGGATAAGGCTGCACATCAAACTTAGATAATGGTATAATGCCTCAAGCATATGGAAAAATATTGGAAAATTCAATGAAAAATGCTACTTGCTAACTTGAACATGTGAATAATGAATTGCATACCTGCCATGAATATTAGGAAAAAGGAGATATTTAGCAATCGCATTGATCAATGTAACTGAGCCCCAGAACCTCGTCAAGGTATATCTCTATATTGGGGTCCCTAGCTCTGTGACCCTAACTGTGTGTCATCTCATTGCAATTAAAAACTGCTGTGGGTGGAGAGGGGTAACTAAGGACTGTCTTATATAGGAGATGGAAAAAACATGGCCGAAAGGGGCGGAGCTGTGTTCACATTCAGAAAAAAACTACATATAACTGAATAGGATAACTGAAGTGAGCACTAATATATATATTCTGAGTGCAAGCCAAAAAAATACATACTATACAAGGATAAGGCTGCACATCAAACTTAGATAATGGTATAATGCCTCAAGCATATGGAAAAATATTGGAAAATACAATGAAAAATGCTACTTGCTAACTTGAACATGTGAATAATGAATTGCATACCTGCCATGAATATTAGGAAAAAGGAGATATTTAGCAATCGCATTCATCAATGTAACTGAGCCCCAAAACCTCGTCAAGGTATATCTCTATATTGGGGTCCCTAGTTCTGTGACCCTAACTGTGTCTCATCTCATTGCAATTAAAAACTGCTGTGGGTGGAGAGGGGTAACTAAGGACTGTCTTATATAGAAGATGGAATAAACATGGCCGAAAGGGGCGGAGCTGTGTTCACATTCAGAAAAAAACTACATATAACTGAATAGGATAACTGAAGTGAGCACTAATATATATATTCTGAGTGCAAGCCAAAAAAAATACATACTATACAAGGATAAGGCTGCACATCAAAGGTATAATGCCTCAAGCATATGAAAAAATATTGGAAAATACAATGAAAAATGCTACTTGCTAACTTGAACATGTGAATAATGAATTGCATACCTGCCATGAATATTAGGAAAAAGGAGATATTTAGCAATCGCATTGATCAATGTAACTGAGCCCCAAAACCTCGTCAAGGTATATCTCTATATTGGGGTCCCTAGCTCTGTGACCCTAACTGTGTGTCATCTCATTGCAATTAAAAACTGCTGTGGGTGGAGAGGGGTAACTAAGGACTGTCTTATATAGGAGATGGAAAAAACATGGCCGAAAGGGGCGGAGCTGTGTTCACATTCAGAAAAAAACTACATATAACTGAATAGGATAACTGAAGTGAGCACTAATATATATATTCTGAGTGCAAGCCAAAAAAATACATACTATACAAGGATAAGGCTGCACATCAAACTTAGATAATGGTATAATGCCTCAAGCATATGAAAAAATATTGGAAAATACAATGAAAAATGCTACTTGCTAACTTGAACATGTGAATAATGAATTGCATACCTGCCATAAATATTAGGAAAAAGGAGATATTTAGCAATCGCATTGATCAATGTAACTGAGCCTCAAAACCTCGTCAAGGTATATCTCTATATTGGGGTCCCTAGCTCTGTGACCCTAACTGTGTGTCATCTCATTGCAATTAAAAACTGCTGTGAGTGGAGATGGGTAACTAAGGACTGTCTTATATAGGAGATGGAAAAGATGTCTGCCTCTTTCCCTGTGTGTGCCTGTCTCTTTCCCTGTCTGTGCCTGTCTCTTTCCCTGGCTGCATTGTGACACGCCAACATTCCATTTAAGGGCGTGGCCGCACAGCCTTCTGAAGTTCTGGCTGCACTGTGGCTCCCAGCTCCATTCGCTTTAATGGAGGCAGGTTTTTTGGTGAATAACTGTAACGCGCGGGGTTACAATTTCAGTGTGCAAAATTTTGTGGCTGTAGCTGCGATGGTGCAGATGCCAATTCCGGACATACACACACACATACACACATACACACATTCAGCTTTATATATTAGATTCCTAAATGTATACATATAGACAAAAAGGTACATCACTGATGCGTTTTGGATCACTGGTGATCCTTAGTCATAGTAGAGCTATGCTCTATGTTCTGTGGATGGTGAGGGAACTGGATATTGCTATTTCTTTCACACTATAGGTTACATCCATAAAAGTATTTTCTTATAGAAGTTATAGGGTTACCGGTGAAGAAGGACAAAATACAATTAGAGATGAGTGGACCCGTAGAAGATAGGTTCAGTGTGTTCAGCCGAACCTTTAATTAAGATCTGTTTGGGACCCGGATTTGAACTAAACCCCAATGGAAGTCACTAATTGGGCAGTTCGGGTCTCCGCCCACATGCAACCAGCCATAAACAGATCACTTCTGAGGGTGGGTAGGCGGGGTATTTCCATTTTTTTTATGCACACTACATCGGTCATGCTGTTGTTACCCCAGTGTGAGCCATTCAAACACTGCAAAAAGCTCACCCTGGGTTAAGCACCGAGTGTACCCGAGCACAGTGATGATCACAAGAGTAGTGTTCATACGTAAAGCACCTGAACTCCGAGTCTGAACTCTGTTTTTTTGTGTAAAGACTGTGTTCGGTAAAGGTACGAACACCAAACCTCTACATGTAATTTTTTTTCTACTCACACAGAACAGAATGGGATCAATTTAGATTGTACACTATGGTCAGACTAGCCCACCAGAGACTATCTTTTAGTAATTAGGCCATAAAATAACAGACCTTCAAAAACTCCCATTGTGTATTTTTTTTTACCCTAAATTATAGTTGGACTGGTCCACCAGAATGCCATATGATAGGCCAAAGAAAGTAATGGGGGGGGAATGTCCAGTAGAAGGCAATTCCATTTGAACATGTAGTATTCAGTGGGTGTCCCTCAGAAATATGTTCTCTAATGAGACAAGTAACCTTATTTTTAATAATATAATGCTACAATAAATTTTTTCCTTTTTCGTTGGCAAAACACTTGAAAGAAATATCATGGGTGGTCTGATGCAAGACAACAACTGGGTGTGATTTGTTCTGAGGCAACAAAACATGACCTGAAAAACAGGTGATATCTAGTGATGAGCGAGCATGCTTGTCACTACTTGGTACTCGCACGAGTATCGCTGTACTCGGGCTGCTCGGCGGGGACCGAGTAATCTCGCGATACTCGTGCTGTACTCGTGGTCTTCATTTCTGCATGTTGGCGCTCTTTTGAGAGCCAGCCCTCATGCAGGGATTGGCTGGCAGACCACTGCAATGCCACAGCCCTGTTAGTTGTGGAATTGCAGTGATTGGCCGGCCTGCACAGCGTGACCGAGCCTTTATATCGGCCGGCGCGCTGTGCTCTGCTCACAGCTATCCAGACAGTGAGTGCAGGGAGAGTGTCGCTGATTCAGGGAAAGCTTTGCGGCCCTTTATAGCTTTTTCAGTTGCAGGGCTGCAAACAGTGTGACCAAAAGTCCTTCTCAGGACTATTCTAGTTGTATATAGGCAGGCAGGGTATAGCCAGGTCGGAGTACAGTAGCAGAGTCCTTCTCAGGACTACTGTTGCTATATACAGGCAGGGTATAGCCAGGTCTGAATACAGGCTAGTGACCAAAAGAGTCCTTGTCAGGACTATTGTACCAGTATACAGGCAGGCAGGCAGGCAGGGTAGTGGTGACCGTATACCAGCCTTCATCATATCTGGGGCTGGTGTACACAGTGTAAAACAGTCCAGATAGTGTCTGACTTGTCTGTAATTGTCGCTCCCCAAAAAAACCTGTTAGGTTATTATTGCGTCCGTGCTTGGTTTTTAAAACCGCACGTGTGTGCCTGTTGGTGGCAGCGTACAGGTGCACTTGTGTGCAATTTCCACACACTTTGATATAACGCACAAGTAGTGAATATACACGTCAGCAGTGCACAGCATTGCAAAATGCGCAAGGGCATTGGCAAGGAACAAGGAAGTAGACGTGATGGTGGTGCAGGCAGAGGCCGAGGTCGTGGGCAAGCTCTAATTTCGCCACAACAAAGGGCCACATCTAGTCGCTCGCACGTCCTGTCCCAAATTCTTGGGGACCGCAGCAGTACACCGCTCTTGAACCAAGACCAGTGTCAACAGGTTGTTAGTTGGATAGCAGATAATGCTTCCAGTCAGATTGGCACCACCACAAACACTCTGTCTTCCACACGGTCAAGTGTCAGTAGCCGTGATACTGCACCGCACATTTCTGAACCTGATCCTCCTTCCTACCACCAGGCTGAGTACACGTCCTCCTCGGACATTAATGATCCCACACTTGGACACTCGGAAGAGCTGTTCACGTTTCCATTCACACATTCTGGCCTCTCGCCAGCTCATATTGAAGTGGGTCATGAGGAGATCGTCTGTACAGATGGCCAAATATTTGAGCAGCCACGTTCTCACGAAGTTGGCAACGTGTCTCAACAAGTGGTGGACGATGATGAGACACAATTGTCAGCAAGTCAGGAGGAGGAGCAGGGTGCGGAAGAGGAAGACGACGTGGTGGATGATCCAGTAACTGACCCAACCTGGCAGGAGGATATGCAGAGCGAGGACAGCAGTGCACAGGGGGAGGGAGGCGTAGCATCACAACAGGCAGTAAGAAGCAGGGTGGTGGCCCCAGGCAGAAGTCAGGCAACCGTTCCCCGGAACAACACGACGACACAAGGTGCCTGTACAAATGTTAGGTCTTCCCGAGTCTGGCAGTTTTTTAAGTTGGATCCAGATGATTCAAAAAAGGCCATTTGCAACACCTGCCGTGCCAGCATCAGCAGGGGTACCAAAACTAGCAGCCTGACCACCACCAGCATGATCAGGCACATGTCAGCCAAGCACCCGACTTTGTGGGAAGTACAACAGAGTCGAGGAGCAGTGCTTGCTGATGTCACTGCTACGTCTTCGCTGGTTGTGCATGCGAGCCAATCCTCTGTCCATGCTGCCTGCGAACAAGCCTCCTCCACTCCTGCACCTGCAGTTGCCTACGCAGAAAGAACACCATCATCAAGCACGTCCTTGTCCCAGCGCAGCGTTCAGTTATCCATTCAGCAAACCTTTGAACGCAGGCGCAAATACACTGCCAACACCCCACATGCCACAGTTCTAAATGCTAACATTTCGCGACTGCTTGCGCTGGAAATGTTGCCTTTTAGGCTGGTGGAGACTGAAGCATTCCGTGACCTGATGGCGGCAGCTGTCCCACGTTACTCGGTCCCCAGCCGCCACTATTTCTCCCGGTGTGCCGTCCCCGCATTGCATAACCACGTGTCACAAAACATCACACGTGCCCTGAACAACGCTGTTTCACCCAAGGTCCACCTAACCACAGACACGTGGGGACAAGTGCTTGTGGGCAAGGCCGCTACATCTCGTTGACGGCACACTGGGTTAATATTGTGGAAGCTGGGACCCAGTCTGAGCGAGGGACGGAACACGTCCTTCCCACACCAAGGTTTGCAGGCCCTACCTCAGTCAGTGTTTCACCCACACTCTACAGCTCCGGAATGTCATGCTCTTCAGCCTTCTCCTCCTCCTGCGCATCCTCATCCACTGTGCCCTCCACACCAGTCACAAGCTGGAAGCACTGCAGCACTGCCTCGGCGAAGCGGCAACAGGCTGTGCTGAAGCTAATCTGCATAGGTGACAAACCCCACAATGCAGAAGAGCTGTGGACAGCTCTGAAACAGCAGGCAGATCACTGGCTCACACCTCTGAACCTAAAGCCAGGAAAGGTCGTGTGTGACAATGGCCGGAACCTGGTGGCGGCTTTGAGGCGAGGCCAGCTGACACATGTTCCATGCGTGGCCCATGTGCTCAACCTCGTGGTTCAGCGGTTTATAAAGTCATACCCAGAGCTGTCTGATCTACTGGTAAAAGTTCGCCGCCTGTCTGCACATTTTCGAAAGTCACCTACTGCTTCAGCCGGCCTTGCCGGCTTTCAGCGCCGTTTGCATCTTCCGGCTCACAGACTGGTGTGTGATGTCCCCACGCGTTGGAATTCAACTCTGCACATGTTGGTCAGGATATGTGAGCAGAAGAGGGCAGTTGTTGAGTACCTGCATCACCTAAGCCGTCGGGAAATGGGTCAAACTCCACACATAACACCTGAGGAGTGGAGATGGATGTCAGACCTATGTACCATCCTCCAAAACTTTGAGGACTCCACCAAGATGGTGAGTGGTGATGACGCCATTATTAGCGTCACCATACCGCTACTCTGCCTTCTAAAACGGTCTCTGCTGAAAAACAAACATGATGCATTGCAGGCGGAGCGCGATGAGTTGCAGCAAGAAACAGTAGTGGGTGTGGGTGATAACACACAGCCCAGCCTCGTCTCATCACAACGTGCAGTGGAGGACTATGACGAGGAGGAGGATGAAGACATGGAGCAACTCTCCGGCCAAATTGAGGATATGACATGCACACCAGTCATATCCTCGGTTCAGCGTGGCTGGCCAGAGGACAGGGTAGATGAGGAGGAGGAGGAGGAGGAGGAGGAGGAGGACAGCATGTTCAGTCATCTTGTTGGTCAGGCTACTGAAGTCCTGGCTGTTAAGAGTCTGGCGCACATGGCTGACTTTATGGTAAGCTGCCTGTCTCGTGACCCTCGCGTTAAGAACATCTTGGCCGACAATCATTACTGGTTGGTAACACTGTTAGACCCACGCTACAAGGAGAACTTTTTGTCTCTTATTCCCGTGGAGGAGAGGTCAACCAAAATGCAGCAGTTTCGGAAGGCCATACTCACGGAAGTAGGCAAAGCATTCCCCTCACAAAACGCTAGCGGCATAGGTCATGAATCAGTGGACAACCGAGGCATACAGCCGAGAGAGGAACAAGTCCAATCCGCCAGAGGTAGGGGAACAGTCTTTAAGATGTGGGACAGTTTTCTCAGCCCCTCACGTACCACAGCCCCTGAGGTGCGGGGTAGTGCCACAAGAAATCCTAAGTTTGCCCAGATGCTGAAGGAGTACCTTGCAGATCGAACAACAGTACTCCGACATTCCTCTGTGCCTTATAATTATTGGGTATCCAAGCTGGACACGTGGCATGAATTGGCTCTCTACGCCTTGGAAGTCCTGGCCTGCCCTGCTGCTAGCGTTTTGTCAGAGCGTGTTTTTAGTGCCGCAGGTGGAATCATTACAGATAAACGCACCCGCCTGTCAACTGAAAATGCTGACAGGCTGACTCTGATCAAGATGAACAAGGGTTGGATTGGGCCAGACTTCACCACACCACCAGCAAATGAGAGCGGAATTTAAAGTTTGCCATGTACCTCCACTCACCCATGGGTACACACTTCTGGACTTTGGATAATCGCTGGACTCCTCCTCCTTCTCCTCATGCGCCACCATGATGATGACCGTTACAAATTGCAATACTTAGGCCTTTGTTTCAGGTATACCCCCAGTGGTAAATTTTTTCGCCCATTCTTTGCAGAATGGACATTACAACGACAGGAGACCCGCTCCTTTGCAATGGGAACAATGTTTTGAGGCCCTCATGCACGTCTCTACCCAGGGACAACGTGGAGCCTCCCAATTTTTGGCTGCCCTGCCTAAGGGCTATACTATAATACACCCACTTCCTTAAAATGGACACTTAATGTTTTGAGGCCCTCATGCACGTCTCTACCCAGGGACAACGTGGAGCCTCCCAATTTTTGGCTGCCCTGCCTAAGGGCTATACTATAATACACCCACTTCCTTAAAATGGACACTTAATGTTTTGAGGCCCTCATGCACGTCTCTACCCAGGGACAACGTGGAGCCTCCCAATTTTTGGCTGCCCTGCCTAAGGGTTATACTATAATACACCCACTTCCTTAAAATGGACACTTAATGTTTTGAGGCCCTCATGCACGTCTCTACCCAGGGACAACGTGGAGCCTCCCAATTTTTGGCTGCCCTGCCTAAGGGCTATACTATAATACACCCACTTCCTTAAAATGGACACTTAATGTTTTGAGGCCGTCATGCACGTCTCTACCCAGGGACAACGTGGAGCCTCCCAATTTTTGGCTGCCCTGCCTAAGGGCTATACTATAATACACCCACTTCCTTAAAATGGACACTTAATGTTTTGAGGCCCTCATGCACGTCTCTACCCAGGGACAACGTGGAGCCTCCCAATTTTTGGCTGCCCTGCCTAAGGGCTATACTATAATACACCCACTTCCTTAAAATGGACACTTAATGTTTTGAGGCCCTCATGCACGTCTCTACCCAGGGACAATGTGGAGCCTCCCAATTTTTGGCTGCCCTGGCAAAGGGCTATACTGAAATAGACCCACTTCCTTACAATGGGCACTTCAGGTTTAAAGGCCCTCATGCACGTCTCTACCCAGGGACAACGTGGAGCCTCCCAATTTTTGGCTGCCCTGCCTAAGGGCTATACTACAATAGACCCACTTCCTTCCAATGGGCACTTCAGGTTTACAGGCCCTCATGCACGTCTGTATGCAGGGGCATTGGTGAACCTCACAATTTTGGACTGCCCTGGCAAAGGAAAATACTACAAAGACTCACTTCCTCAAAATGGGCACATTAGACTCAAGAGGCCTTCATGTACGTCTCTTCTCAGGGACATCGGAGTGCCACACAATGTTTTCACGTAAAATCTTTCATGTATTAATCTCAAAAAGTAACATACACCAGCTCTATCTCACTATTGGGTATGTGCCCTTAACATTTCCGCCATGAAAAATCATTTTGGGGTCATTTTGGAAGGTTTTCTGGTGAGTCCGTAAAAATGGCGTAAAACGCGGACAAAATTGTTCACAGCTGTGACTTTTCAGTGATAAATGCTTCAAGGGGTCTTCCCCATGCTGTTGCCATGTCATTTGAGCACTCTTCTGAGACTTTTGTGACATTTTTAGGGTTTCTCCATGCTGCCGGGGGGTCATTTCACAAAAATACTCGGGTCTCCCATAGGATAACATTGGGCTCGTTGCTCGGCCCGAGTACACGAGTATCTTGGGATGCTCGGCCCGAGCTTCGAGCACCCGAGCTTTTTAGTACTCGCTCATCACTAGTGATATCTACAATGTGTATTTCATAAGTATCGACAAGCAACACGATCATGATTTTTCTTAAAGCTACATAGATATTCTTGGAAGACTGTTTCAGTTATTACAATTTAAAGGTTACCGTACACCCCCAATTACCAATTCTGTCAGCATCACTGTTATCAATTATTATCACATTCAGTCATTTTGTCATTTTTATTCTGATCAGACAGTTATGTGGGCGTCATACGGTACGATATATCGGGCGATATGTCGTCGGGGTCACGTCGTTAGTGACGCACATCCGGCATCGTCAGACATATCATACCGTGTGACACCTCGGAACGACTGTGAACGAGCAAAAATACTTACCTTATCGTTGCTCGTTGACACATCGTTCATTTTCAAAAAGTCGTTCCTCCTTCTGTGCTCCGGTTGTTCGTGGTTCCCGTGGCAGCACACATCGCTCCGTGTGACACCACGGGACGACGAACACAGCTTACCTGCGTCCCGCCGGCAATGCGGAAGAAAGGAAGTGGGCGGGATGTTTATGTCCCGCTCATCTCCGCCCCTCCGCTTCTATTGGCCGGCGGCTGTGTGACGTCGCTGTGAGGCCGAACGTCCCTCCCCCTTCAGGAAGAGGATATTCTACGCCCAAAGCGAGGTCGTCCGGCAGGTAAGTACGTGTGACGGGGGTAAACGACTTTGTGCGCCATGGGCAACAAATTGCCCATGACACACAAACGACGAGGGCGCGTGAGATCGCTTATGCGATCGCACAATTTATCGTCCCGTGTGACACCCGCATTACTACCGTATTTGTAAATGGACCACAATTTAACTATAATGGATCCACAATGTCCATTATGTTCCACGAGTACCACATGATATCCAAAATGTCAAGAACTCTCCAAGATGTGAGCTTTAATACCCACTTGCACATGCAACAGTTGACAGCTAAGCATTCATTCAGCCCACAGTTATCTTTCCCAACTGCCCCATACATATGACTCAGCTTGGCCAAATTCTCATGTACTTTTAAAGGATTGAGCATTGGAATTGAAAGGGATATAAACCTACAGCTTCCCTTAAAGGGAGGGTCTCAATGAGAACAGCAAACCAAAAAAGATCCCAGTGGTCAAAAACACCAATAAATGAGATGAGAGGAAGACCACTGGTAAAAGAAGAGACCAAGGACAAGTACTGAGTGAAATACAAAATCCATTTTAATGAGGTGTACGTGACATAAGGACAGACAGTAGTGACGAATAGATCTAAAAATCGTCAGACACACAGAGTTGCACAAACACCACCAGCAGATATATTAAGGCTGCTAGAAACAAGGGGTTAATATCAGAAACCGGATAGCCACACAAGTAGGGAAAACATGTAATTGAGAGTAAACTAATTATAGTCACCAGTGTGTTTCTCTCCCTATGTAACCGCTAAGATAACAAAAGGGAAGGGTAGCTGCACCAGAATCTTCCCTTATGATCTGCGGCCACCACCAGTAGGCTCTTATATACGGCATTCTAGAATACAAGTGCCCAGGCGGATCTGTACAATATAAAAAACATCTTTTATTATGCTCACTTGTGAGAAGGTCAGGTCCAATGGGCGTCACAGGTCTTGGGTCCGGTGCATCCTCTATCCTGTGCAGTTGCCGTCCTCTTTAAGAGCTCCATGTCGATGAGATGTGGCACAAGCGCAATTTTCTCTGCCCTGCTGAGGGCAGATCAACATATTGTTTTGCGCATGCTCGGGTGGTCTTTGACTTTTTCCCTGTGCATTGCAGTACTGTGTGCTACCCTCAGGAGGGCACGTCAAAATGCGCATGCGCAGGAGCACAATGGAGGTCTTTGTGTTGATGACGTAGGATGCATCATCCACACTGAGCTGGGAAGGAGGACGGTCATGGAAGGAAAAGAGGAGGCTCCGGACCGAGATCAGCAATACCCTTCAGACACGACTGCCCCCCAGGTGAGTATAATAAAAGCTCTTTTTTACGTTGTACAGAGCAGCCTGGGCTCTTATATACAGTATTCTAGAATGCTGTATATAACAGTTTACTGGTGGTTTAACGTGCGAGATTGTTATTTAACCCAATATCAGCTGTCAGGGGACTCAGGAGGTGGTTTTCCATATTAGACTGTTTGCGATTTCCTCCAATATCAGCAGATTTGTCTGACTTTACTCTATTGTGTATGGAGGCCTTTAGTTGATATGCGGAATTTTCCTAAAACCTGCTTTCTACTAAACACCGTAAACTTTGGAAAAGTTTTTTCTTTTACCTGTCGTGTATTCATATCCAGTAACATATACCATTGATATCTTTGTTATATATCAGTCAAAGAGTCATGTGCACTTAGGGGTGCTTCACACACAGCGAGCTCGCTGCCGAAATCGCTCCTGAGTCACGCTTTTTGTGACGCAGCAGTGACCTCATTAGCGATCTCGCTGTGTGTGACAATGAGCAGCGATCTGGCCCCTGCTGCGAGATCGCTGCTCGTTACACACAGCCCTGGTTCGTTTTCTTCAAAGGCGCTCTCCCACTGTGACACACAGATCGCTGTGTGTGACAGCGAGAGAGCGACAAATGAAGCGAGCAGGGAGCAGGAGCCGGCGTCTGGCAGCTGAGGTAAGCTTGTAACCAAGATAAACATCGGGTAACCAAGGTGGTTACCCGATATTTACCTTAGTTACCAGCCTCTGCAGCTCTCACGCTGCCTGTGCTGCCGGCTCCGTCTCTCTGCACATGTAGCTGCATTACACATCGGGTTAATTAACCCGATGTGTACTGTAGCTAGGAGAGCAAGGAGCCAGCGCTCAGTGTGCACGGCTCCCTGCTCCCTGCACACACAGCTAAGCGGTGTTTGCTGGTAACTAAGGTAAACATCGGGTAACCATACCCGATGTTTACCTTAGTTACCAGTGTCCGCAGCTTCCAGACGGCGGCTCCGTGCAAGCGCAGCGTCGCTTGCACGTCGCTGCTGGCTGGGGGCTGTTCACTGGTCGCTGGTGAGATCTGCCTGTTTGACAGCTCACCAGCGACCATGTAGCGATGCAGCAGCGATCCTGACCAGGTCAGATCGCTGGTCGGATCGCTGCTGCATCGCTAAGTGTGAAGGTACCCTAACCGTTGTAAAGAGATAAGTTTGAAATGACCCTGGATGAATGAGTCCTGCCTGTAAACTGACTCAGCTTTACTAAGAGTTATGTTAATAGGAATTAGAATGTTAGGGTATGCATCAAGGCACATTGAAGCCCTTTGTAAGCATGGTAATGAGTAAGTAACATGGCAGTGAATCACAACCAGGTCTTAAATCATAAAAAACATTCCTTTGTAGTGTGATGTTTTTATATGCATAACATGCCTTGTTTGCAGCCTCCTAAATATTTATATAAATTGTTTATAAAGATATGTTTTATATTTTGATTAAATTAAGTCCTTATTCTATAACCATTGCAGTCCCCTTCTTGCCATAGGAACTATTTATGAGTATACTTTATTTATACCATTTGTAGAAAAGAGTGTGATACATGACCATGCTTGGGAATAGTTTTAAAATTTGGCTATTCATTATGGAAAAATATACTCTTAAAGAGGTTCTTCAAGAATTAGATAAAATGGTGTCTCTGATATACCGTATTTTTCGTTTTATAAGACGCACCCCAAATTTAGAAATGAAAAAAAGGTAAAAAAAAATATGGAGTCCATTTTATAAGCCAGTGGTGTCTTAGGGCCATTTCACACATCCGGTTTTTCGCTGGATTGGCGGATCCGGCGCACTCTAGTACAGTGCGATACAGTACAATGGCAACGCGGCAACATCCAGGTCACATGCTCCGGTCACATGACAGCATGTAACCGGAGCTTGTTGCGCTGCCATTGTACTGTATCACTCTGTACTAGAGTGTGCCGGATCTGCCAATCCAGCGAAAAGCCGGATGTGTGAAACGGCCCTTACCGGGATGATGGGGCAGCAGCGGTGATGGACCAAGGATCACAGTAGGCAGGGGTCATGCTGGAGTATGGCGATGCTGCGGGCGATGCAGAGGGGAGCCCAGATGCTCACTGCGGGCTGCGGCACACCATAGCTTACACTTTAAACTAGTCTAAAGCACACATTATGCAATACACTTTAATACAACACCTAGTAGGAGTGGGGTAATTCTGATCATCTCCTGCACACCTCCTTTCTTAAAGATGGCCATCCTTGGCCATGGTGATGTGAGGGCATGAGTCCATGGAGGAAGCCTGCTTTTTCAGGTTCTTTAGTCTCTGGCAAGTGCCCTACAATGAAGGGTGACTGGCTCTCTTGTCATCCTAGATGGTAAAACAGTGTAACACAGCAGGGCATCTCGTACACGTAACACCTATAGCAGAAGAGAACAACATTGGCAGTGCAGACAAAACAAACTGTTCCTCATATCTGATTGGTGGTACCCCTGCAGTAAACCTCTGGGATCTCCGAAGGTCCTGACCTTCGGGCAGGACCTGATTGTCTCATGGAGAAGCAATTATCACTGGGATTTCAGGAAGATTCAGCTGTTCTTCTTCCTGACGTGGCAGTAGTGGTTTGGCCACGGAATCACTGGTGCAAGTGGGCTGGGGACTCTCAACCACGCCTGGAGCAGACCACAAGTCTCTTCTTTACCATAATAGCCAGAAGACACGGTCTCAAGAATGGGGGTTGGCACTTTAGTGGTTACTGGAGTTCCAGGAACTTTGGAACAGCAGGGCCTCAGTACATTTTGGTGGAAAACTCAAGGACCAACTGAACTGTCTTCAACCTGGACCTTGTAGATTGGACCTTCAGCGTACACCCATTCTTCTGCTGTGTAAAACTGTACCTCCCACCTCTCACTCAATTTGCCCTTCAGTCGCTTCTCTCGAACCCACACTCAATGCCTAGGCTGGAGGGGAATCTCCGGGATTGGGCTGCAGTCATTCTACACTTTCTTCTGCAACTGTGGTCTGGCTAGATGTCGGATGGTCTGTAAAGGTTGGAGATGTTTTGTCACCTAAGAGGTGGCTGTTTGTTCTGTCAGATCTTCTGGGAGGTCTATGTTCAGGTCAAAAACCTCTCATCCAGCTCTCCCAAGCAGCAGCAGGTAGGGACTGTACCCGTAACGGAGTGGACCCAATTGTTATAGGCACACACCAATTCTGACAGGTAGTCTGGCCAATGCATTTTTATTTTAATCTTCCTACATATATCTTAGCATCTGGAGTAATGTCCAGTTGAAGTGCGAGATTGTTATTTAACCCAATATCAGCTGTCAGGGGACTCAGGAGGTGGTTTTCCATATTAGACTGTTTGCGATTTCCTCCAATATCAGCAGATTTGTCTGACTTTACTCTATTGTGTATGGAGGCCTTTAGTTGATATGCGGAATTTTCCTAAAACCTGCTTTCTACTAAACACCGTAAACTTTGGAAAAGTTTTTTCTTTTACCTGTCATGTATTCATATCCAGTAACATATACCATTGATATCTTTGTTATATATCAGTCAAAGAGTCATGTGCACTTAGGGGTGCTTCACACACAGCGAGCTCACTGCCGAGATCGCTGCTGAGTCACGCTTTTTGTGACGCAGCAGTGACCTCATTAGCGATCTCGCTGTGTGTGACAATGAGCAGCGATCTGGCCCCTGCTGCGAGATCGCTGCTCGTTACACACAGCCCTGGTTAGTTTTCTTCAAAGGCGCTCTCCCACTGTGACACACAGATCGCTGTGTGTGACAGCGAGAGAGCGACAAATGAAGCGAGCAGGGAGCAGGAGCCGGCGTCTGGCAGCTGAGGTAAGCTTGTAACCAAGATAAACATCGGGTAACCAAGGTGGTTACCCGATATTTACCTTAGTTACCAGCCTCTGCAGCTCTCACGCTGCCTGTGCTGCCGGCTCCGGCTCTCTGCACATGTAGCTGCATTACACATCGGGTTAATTAACCCGATGTGTACTGTAGCTAGGAGAGCAAGGAGCCAGCGCTCAGTGTGCACGGCTCCCTGCTCCCTGCACACACAGCTAAGCGGTGTTTGCTGGTAACTAAGGTAAACATCGGGTAACCATACCCGATGTTTACCTTAGTTACCAGTGTCCGCAGCTTCCAGACGGCGGCTCCGTGCAAGCGCAGCGTCGCTTGCACGTCGCTGCTGGCTGGGGGCTGTTCACTGGTCGCTGGTGAGATCTGCCTGTTTGACAGCTCACCAGCGACCATGTAGCGATGCAGCAGCGATCCTGACCAGGTCAGATCGCTGGTCGGATCGCTGCTGCATCGCTAAGTGTGAAGGTACCCTAACCGTTGTAAAGAGATAAGTTTGAAATGACCCTGGATGAATGAGTCCTGCCTGTAAACTGACTCAGCTTTACTAAGAGTTATGTTAATAGGAATTAGAATGTTAGGGTATGCATCAAGGCACATTGAAGCCCTTTGTAAGCATGGTAATGAGTAAGTAACATGGCAGTGAATCACAACCAGGTCTTAAATCATAAAAAACATTCCTTTGTAGTGTGATGTTTTTATATGCATAACATGCCTTGTTTGCAGCCTCCTAAATATTTATATAAATTGTTTATAAAGATATGTTTTATATTTTGATTAAATTAAGTCCTTATTCTATAACCATTGCAGTCCCCTTCTTGCCATAGGAACTATTTATGAGTATACTTTATTTATACCATTTGTAGAAAAGAGTGTGATACATGACCATGCTTGGGAATAGTTTTAAAATTTGGCTATTCATTATGGAAAAATATACTCTTAAAGAGGTTCTTCAAGAATTAGATAAAATGGTGTCTCTGATATACCGTATTTTTCGTTTTATAAGACGCACCCCAAATTTAGAAATGAAAAAAAGGTAAAAAAAAATATGGAGTCCATTTTATAAGCCAGTGGTGTCTTAGGGCCATTTCACACATCCGGTTTTTCGCTGGATTGGCGGATCCGGCGCACTCTAGTACAGTGCGATACAGTACAATGGCAACACGGCAACATCCGGGTCACATGCTCCGGTCACATGACAGCATGTAACCGGAGCTTGTCGCGCTGCCATTGTACTGTATCACTCTGTACTAGAGTGTGCCGGATCTGCCAATCCAGCGAAAAGCCGGATGTGTGAAACGGCCCTTACCGGGATGATGGGGCAGCAGCGGTGATGGACCAAGGATAACAGTAGGCAGGGGTCATGCTGGAGTATGGCGATGCTGTGGGCGATGCAGAGGGGAGCCCAGATGCTCACTGCGGGCTGCGGCACACCATAGCTTACACTTTAAACTAGTCTAAAGCACACATTATGCAATACACTTTAATACAACACCTAGTAGGAGTGGGGTAATTCTGATCATCTCCTGCACACCTCCTTTCTTAAAGATGGCCATCCTTGGCCATGGTGATGTGAGGGCATGAGTCCATGGAGGAAGCCTGCTTTTTCAGGTTCTTTAGTCTCTGGCAAGTGCCCTACAATGAAGGGTGACTGGCTCTCTTGTCATCCTAGATGGTAAAACAGTGTAACACAGCAGGGCATCTCGTACACGTAACACCTATAGCAGAAGAGAACAACATTGGCAGTGCAGACAAAACAAACTGTTCCTCATATCTGATTGGTGGTACCCCTGCAGTAAACCTCTGGGATCTCCGAAGGTCCTGACCTTCGGGCAGGACCTGATTGTCTCCTGGAGAAGCAATTATCACTGGGATTTCAGGAAGATTCAGCTGTTCTTCTTCCTGACGTGGCAGTAGTGGTTTGGCCACGGAATCACTGGTGCAAGTGGGCTGGGGACTCTCAACCACGCCTGGAGCAGACCACAAGTCTCTTCTTTACCATAATAGCCAGAAGACACGGTCTCAAGAATGGGGGTTGGCACTTTAGTGGTTACTGGAGTTCCAGGAACTTTGGAACAGCAGGGCCTCAGTACATTTTGGTGGAAAACTCAAGGACCAACTGAACTGTCTTCAACCTGGACCTTGTAGATTGGACCTTCAGCGTACACCCATTCTTCTGCTGTGTAAAGCTGTACCTCCCACCTCTCACTCAATTTGCCCTTCAGTCGCTTCTCTCGAACCAACACTCAATGCCTAGGCTGGAGGGGAATCTCCGGGATTGGGCTGCAGTCATTCTACACTTTCTTCTGCAACTGTGGTCTGGCTAGATGTCGGATGGTCTGTAAAGGTTGGAGATGTTTTGTCACCTAAGAGGTGGCTGTTTGTTCTGTCAGATCTTCTGGGAGGTCTATGTTCAGGTCAAAAACCTCTCATCCAGCTCTCCCAAGCAGCAGCAGGTAGGGACTGTACCCGTAACGGAGTGGACCCAATTGTTATAGGCACACACCAATTCTGACAGGTAGTCTGGCCAATGCATTTTTATTTTAATCTTCCTACATATATCTTAGCATCTGGAGTAATGTCCAGTTGAAGTGCTCACATGCTCCATTGCCCTGGTGGTGGTAGTGAGTGGTCCTAGACTGCTCAATGCCATACAAATGATACAGCTCCTCCCTTACCTTGCCCTGGAAACATGCATGCTCGTGAGAATGGATCCACTTTGGGCACCCGTACACTTCGAATAAATCTTCACAAATGGCCCTCTCAGCTGATTTGGCAGACTGATCTCTAGTCGAGGTGACCACAGCAAACTTGGGGAAATGATCAGTCATGACCAAACAGTACTGTGGTCCCCAAGCCGAGTGTCACATGAGGAGATAACCAATCATCAAGACTTCTAATCTTTCCTTAGTTCAGACTGGACTGGTGCCCTCTGTTCGGTGCTCTTGTCGAGATCACACACTCAACAGCGCCGACAGACTTCTACTACAGACTCCAATCTGGGGTAGTACACAGACATGCAGTCACTGGTAAGTGTTGACCGTGCCAAAGTGAGCCCCATACCCATGTGGTTGTTTGATGAGTTTCTGCACCAGGCTTCCTGGATAACGAATACTGAAGTAGACGGGACACCCACCGCTGCTCTAGGGCTCCCAGTTTGGCATTCTCCAGATAGGCAAGTGGATTGTTGTCTATTCTGACTTGAATCTTGGTGCCTGTTAGGAAGCTCGCAATTTTTTCGGTCATGGCGCACACTAGGGCCAAAAGTGAGATAACGTTTCCCATCCGTTTTGTTCCAGTGACAGGATGGCTTCCATCCTGTGGAGGCTATCGTCGGTATACAGTAGGAAGGGTTTGTCAAAATCCGCATAAGCCAATATTGATGCTGTGGTAAGTGCACACTTCAAGGCCTGAAAGCCTTGTCTTGTTTCTGGGACTAGGAAGGGGCCTGATTTCTTGGTGCTTCAGCCGTTCCTCTCTGTAGCTCATTTAGGGGGCCTGCTAACTTTGCAAAGTCCTTTACGAAATAGTGGTAGTAGCCAGCTATCCCTAAAAAGGCTTTTAGTTCCCTCAAGGTTCTGGAAGCTAGTCACTTTTGATTAGCAGCCGCCTTCTCCTGGGACAGTAGTACTCCATCTCGCGACATGGTATGACCTAGATACTCGATCTTCATCTTGAAGAGACAGCATTTCTTGTGTTTTACCTTCAAATTGTGGGCCCGTAAGCAGCCAAGTACCTATTTCAGTCAGTTGACATGTTAGAGTTAGAGTACACAATGATGTCGTCCAGATAAATGAGGGTGCATTCAAAGCTCACATCCCCCAAACACTTCTCCATCAACTGTTGGAAGGTACCTGGAGCACTAGGCAGACCGAACGGCATCCAGTTAAACTCACAGAGCCCCATAGGGAGGATAAATGCAGTCGTCTTTGTCACTTGCCACAACCGGTACCTGCCAGTAGCCACTTGCCAGGTCGACATGGAGAAGTATTTGGCTTTTCCTAAAGCAGTCAGAGACTCTTCAATGCAAGGTAGGGTATATTAGTTTTGAACAGTACACGCACTGAGTTTCCTATAATCCACGCAAAACCTCACGGACCCGTCCTTCTTCTTGACGAGGACCACCAGTGCCGCCCAGGGACTCTGACTTGCTTGCACCACTCCCGACTCCATCATCTGCTCCAACAGTGTCTTCACTTAATGGTAGAGCTTGGGAGGGATTTACCAGTAGCAGTCTCCAATTGGTCGTATGTCTCCTGCTGGTATTTCATTGGTGATGGACTCAGCACACTGAAAGTCTTCAGCATGGTGGGCGAATGCAGCCTGGTTCTCCCATAGCATCTTCTCACCTACCTTCATCTGATCAAGGATCAATCACCCACTCCACTCCGGATTTGGCAGCTCTCCGAAAGCCGCCGAAGCTTCTACGGTCCACCCTACGTCTTTCCCCTGAGACAGGACCATCTCTCTCTTGCTCACCAACTCACCTCGGTGTTGATACACATGGGCCAGCTCTATCTCCAATGGTATGGATTCTTCTCTGCGGCCCACATTCACAGCTCTCAATGGGACTCATCCTTGGTGGACCACCACTAGCAATCTGACTATCATAACCTCTTAGTCCATTCTTCCTGAGATCGCTGGTTTGACAAGTACTTCTATTCCCTCTAGATGTCGGTAAATCTCAACCGATAGATAAAGTATTCTCTTCTGTCCTGGGGTACAATCACCGACTCCCTTTTGGAGGCCCTACTGGTTCCCACAGACCGGTGGACCAGCACATTCTTCTGGGTCCCACAGATGCGAATCAGGTGTTGGTAGACAGCTTGGGTGGCTTTGTGCAAGGTGACATGTATCGATTAGAAAGGGCCCCTCTTTGTAAACAGGATTTGGTCCAGGTCGCGCAGGACATTCATGCCCAAGACCGTGGGCACATCTTCTTTGATGGGCTCTGGGACCAATAAGATTCATTTTGTCCCCACATCCTGTTGACAGATGCAAACCTTCATCCACATGACCCCAGTAACCAGGATCGGTTGTTGGTTGGCAGCAGTCACCCAGACCAGTGTCTCTCATTTGGGCTTGGACAGCGCCTGGAAGTGCTGATTGAAATACGATTCGAGCATGGCCGTTATTTGCGACCCGGTACCTACTAAGCAGTCTATGGGGATGCCCTCGGAGTTAACACATAGGATGCGACTTCTGACCACTAGATGGTCATTGTCATAAGGGGCGGCCTCTCTTCTCATTTACCCAGCAGTGCGTCACACTACTGCAGGGAATGGTAGTTTAATGGCGGCTCTCGTTCAACTCGGGGATCCTTCAAGCATTCCCTAACTTAATGGCCCCAATCGCCACACTCCTGACAAAAGACATCCTCTCTCCTCGGGAATCTTCTTGCATTAAGTCTTTACAGATTGCCTGGAGGAGGAGTAGTACAACCGTGGCAGGCCTAAATGACGCAACTCCATTGTGGAATGTGGAGGGTAAGGATATTGCGGAGCCGAGTAAAAGGCTTTGGAGAGGAAGAGATTACTTATCTACTTTTACAACTGGGTTAGCTTTTCCTGCATGTTCATCAGGTAGGTCTGTAAGTTCTGCATTGCTTGTATGAGGACTGCTTCTGGGTGGGGTCTTCACTAGGGCTGGTGGTGTGGTAGCATATGACTCTGGACACATAGACTTTTTCCTACTTCGGGCCACTGCATCCACCAGAATCATCCAGAATTAGAGGGTCTCGTTCCCCTGGACACATTCCGACAGGACTGGCTGTAAGGGGGTTTGTTATAAAGTCACAGTATAAACTGTTCCGCAGTATCCGGTCGAAGGGTCCTAAGCCACCAGTATGCCACGGCATTACAGGAGAGGATGGCTGAGGTGCACAAAAAGGAAAGCCATCACCTCCTGTAATGCCGTGGTATACTGAGAAACATCTACCCGCTGTTATCTAGAGAAGAATTTTGCCTGGAGGTGTCCTGCACTTGCGGTCTCACCATATACCTCTGCTAGCTCTTTTAGAGTGCTGCACGTGTTATCTGCTTGTAGGCAGGCGCATGTGCAGGCTTCTCCCGCTAATGCGGTCAAGGCGATTACTACTTTGAGGGCAGGGTTGATGTTGTAAATTTTCAGTTTGCCTTGTAAGCGGGACACCCAAGCTGACAGCAGCATGCTTTTAGCGTCAAATCTGGATAACACGTTAAATTTGATACCCATCGGAAGAGTCCTTGCAGGGATTACATCATTGCCCGCAGAAGCCTCATTAACATTAGCGTCAACATTATCTACAACATTCCCGCTATGATTATCTGCAGCCTCCATCCTGGTAACCGTAACCTTGCTCGCAGCGCCACTTGAAACGATGGCCAAGGTCCACCGCAGTGCAGAGTAAGTTACGGCACAAGACAAGACTATCTGGTATTTATTTACAGGCAGGGACATGCAACTGCTGCAAGGCAGCGAACAGGAGGTATGAGAAATTACACAGATAATAAACAAGTAAACTGCTTAGCTTGGGTGGACTACAGCCGTCGCCTCAACTACAAGACAAAGTGAGAACAGTAGAGATGAGCCACCCCCCTAGAGTTCGAGTTTGGTTCGTTGAACGAAGGACAAGTTCGTCAAACGTTCGACGAACTGTTCGACGAACCAACTCGAACCCCATTGAAAACAATGGCAGGCAAACACAAACACATACAAACACATAGAAAACACCTTCTAAGGTGACCAAAAGGTGACAAACAACTCCCAAGACACCACAAACACATGGGAAAGTGACAAGGACTTATACTCATGCGAAAACAAAAGAGCTGGACGAGTAAAAAGAGGAGGAGACACAGATATAGGCATGTCATGCCGTTCTAAAATCATGTAAAACACAGCAAGCAAGTCTCCCTTTTTCCCAAAAATTGGGCCACACACACCACTTCAGTGGCATCACTTGTGCCCCAGTTGCAAACTGGACATGTTGATTAGCATCAATCACATACAAAAATACGCCAGCCTTAACTGTTCCCAGGATGACACCGGGGTAGGTAGCAAAGTCCTTGCTGAACCATGCCTTGTTCATCTTGGATCATTTTTAAAAACACAGCAAGGGGACTCCAAGCAGAGTCTCCCTTTTCCCCAAAAATTGGGCCACACACACCACTTCAGTTGCATGACTTGTGCCCCAGTTACAAACTTGACAGGTTGATTTTCATCAAGCACATTCAAAAATATGCCAGCCCTTACTCTCCCCAGGATGACACCGGGGTAGCAAAGTCCTTGCTGATCCATGACTTGTTCATCTTGATGAACGTTAGTCTGTCCACATTGTCACTGGACAGACGCGTGCGCTTATCTGTCAGCACACACCCAGCAGCACTGAAGATACGTTCAGAGACAACGCTGGCTGCTGGACATGACAAGATCTCCAAGGCGTAAGTGGCAAGCTCAGGCCATTTTTCAAGATTGGAAGCCCAAAATAAGTAAGGCTCCAGTTGCACAGTCATAGCATCGATGTTCATTTGGAGATACTCCTGTATCATCCTCTCCAGTCGTTGACTATGTGTCAGACTTGTTGTCTCTTGTGGCCTTGCAAAGGATGGTCTAAAAAAATTATGAAACGTTTCCATAAAATTGCTGTTACCACCAGATACAGTGTTGTTGGTACGGTTTAACTGATGATGACGAGACAGTCCCATGCTTGGCAAGTTACAACTGGGAGATTCACTCTGTGCACCACTGGTGTATTGTAGAAAAGCTGAGCTAAGATTACATAACAGCTTCTACTGATACTCCTGCATACGTGCGTCCCTTTCTATGGCTGGAATTATTTCGCCAAATTTGGACTTGTATCGGGGATCTAAGAGTGTGGCAACCCAGTAGTCATCATTACTTCTAATTAGGACAATACGAGGGTCATGTTGTAGGTAGTGCAGCAAGAAGGCACTCATGTGTCTTGCACATCCAGGAGGACCAAGTCCTTGCTGTGTTTGTGGCAGTGAGGTGATAATCGTGCTTCCTTCCTCTGACATCTCCCCCAACCTCGAACAACCGAAATTTGACCAAGCTCTCCCTCATCTGCTGAGTCTTCCATGCCCATCGCCAGTTTGTCCTCCATTTCTTCCTGGGCTCCTGCACCTTCCTCAACAGTTTGGCTGCTACCATGCGCCCTTGTTAATCCCTCTCCCCCACCGTCCCATGCCTGCTGCCTTGGTAATGCTGAACGTCTGGACCTTGCAGATCTTGGTAATCCTTGCGCATATGAATCCTCCTGTACTTCCTCCCCTTCCTCTTGTCCCACCCCCTGACTCCGTATAGTGTTTAGCGTGTGCTCCAGCATGTAAATGACTGGAATTGTCATGCTGATAATGGCATTGTCAGCGCTAAACATATTCGTCCCCATGTCGAAACTGTGCAGAAGGGTTTATTGGTCCTTGATCTGAGACCACTCCAGCAGCGTGATCTTCCCCACCTCTGCATCTCATTGGCCCAGGCTGTACATCATAACGTATTGCACCAGGGCTCGGCGGTGCTGCCACAGTCGCTGTAACATGTGGAGAGTCGAATTCCAGGGTGTCGCCACATTGCATTTCAGGCAATGAACCGGCAGGCCGAAAGACTTCTGGAGCGATGCAAGTCGGTCAGCTGCGCCGGTTGAATGGCGGAAGTGAGCAGAGAGTGACCGTGCCCTGTGCAGAAGCCCATCTAGGCCGGGATAGTGGGTTAAAAATTGCTGGACAACAAGGTTCAACACGTGCGCCATACAAGGCACGTGTGTCCCCTTGCCCCGGCAAAGGGCAGCACCCAGGTTAGGAGCATTGTCGCACACGGCCTTTACTTGACTGCAGGTTGAGTGGAGTCAACGATTTACTAAACTCGGTCTCCAAAGCTGACCACAACTCCTCAGCTGTGGGACTCTTATTTTCCCGACATTTCAACGTAAAGACCGCCTGATGCCGTTGAGCTCTGTTGCCAGCATAGTAAGGAGGTGTGCGGGATTCTTTGTGCGCAGTTACAATGCGGGTGGCCTGACCAGACAGGCTTTGGGCGGAGGTGGAGGACCCAGACGAAGTTGAGGAGGCATAAGCAGTGGAGGAACTTCGACATACAGAGGATTAACGCACAAGTCGTGGGGATGGCAAGACTTGTACAGCAGACCCTTCTCCATCTCTCACCATAGTTACCTAGTGCCCAGTCAACGACCTGTAACGCCCCTGTCCATGCTTACAGGTCCAAGTATCGGTGGTAAAATGCACCCTGTCACACACAGAGTTTCTCAAGGAAGCGATGATGTTGTTTGCGACATGCTGGTGTAGCGTAGGCACACCTTTCTTGGAGAAGTAGTGGCGACTGGGCATCTGGTACTGGGGCACTGCGATGGAGATAAGGTCTCGAAAATCCTCTGTGTCCACCAGGCGGAAAGGCAGCATTTCTGTAACCAACAGCTTGCAGAGGGTGAAAGTCAACCTCTTTGCTTTGTCATGGCTCGGAGGAATTGGCCTTTTACATGTCCACATCTGAGGGACCGAGATCTGGCTGCTGTGCGGAGACAGCATTGAGTTGGGTGTCCCTGGAAAACTGCTGGTCTGTGAGGAAAGTGCAAGCGGAGACATGATATTGCCTTCATCCAAAGTTGGTGCTCTCAATGGCTGAGAGAGCTCTACACCAGCACCTGTTTCCTCTTCCAAAACAACAGACGACCTGCTAAGCAAACTGCCTGTCGCGGTTAAAGAGGTTGAAAGTCTGTGTCAAAAAACATGTGTGACAGCTGTACCCACAGTCAGAGAGGATGAAGAGCGCGCGGATGCACTGGAAGGAGCAGACAGTGGTTGGCCCACTCCGCTAGGCCGCATTGTAGCACAGTGAGCTTCTCACTGGGACTTAAGCTTGTTATTCATGTGATGGTTGATTGACGAAGTAGTCAAACTAGTGAGTTTTTGGCCTCTACTTACAGATTGGCGACAAAGGATACAGATCACATGAGTTGGGTGATCCTTTGCGATGTCAAAAAGGACCAGGCTAGGCAACTAGTAGAGCCCATGCGACCTGCAGAGCCACCCCGACTTGTGCTCAGAGGCAGAGTTGTGGCTGAGAATGCAGTTGTTGACGTGCTTCCAGTACTCCATCTTTGTCCAGGAAGGCTCAAGCTAACCTCGTCGTCAGTCTCATCCTCCTCCACCGCCTCTGCTGACCTTCTCGAGTGCCTGATTGTGGGTTGACAGTAAGTGGGATCTAGAACTTCATCATCTACCGGTGTGTTTGCACTCCCCTCGCCCTCAGACCTAACCTCTTCCTGCCCTGACTGAATAGTTAAGTTGTCATTCCAATCAGGTATCTGAGTCTCATCGTCATCAGTATGTTCCTCATTGTCTCCACCAAGAGATGTTACAGTTTGGGAATGAGGGTCTACATTATGCTCAGAAACTTGTTCATCAGGGCCTGAATCTGACTCAAAAAGCGTCTGGGCATCACTGTAGGTCATTTCCTGGTCTGTACTCACTGTAGCTTGGGAGCAGACCTCTGATTCTCAGGCTATAGTGTGACTGAACAGCTCTGCAGACTCACCTATCTCTGTTACAACATAATCTGCAGGGCGGGTGGAGACTTGAAAGCTGGGAGAAAGCAAATGCGATTGGGGTGACAACTCAGAGGACTGTTGTTTTTTGGATGTTGAAGTTGAGGTGGAGGCGAGAGGTCACTTGTTGGAGCACTTGAGATCCATTCAAGCACATTTTTTTTTTGTGCATCATCTACCTTTGTTACAGTTATTTGGTTCCGTAAAAAAGGGAGCACATCAGATTGTCCACTGAAAGTAGTAGACATCTTACTTTTGCTAGAAGATGGCCTTTCTTTAGCAGATGTTACTGTAACTTTACCACCTACCCCACAGACACAAACTTTTTTTCCCTTTCCAACACGCCTGTTCCCTTTTCCACCAGCATCTGTCCTATTGCCACTCATTTTGTTTCTGACCAGATTGGACACTTAAAATGTTGTAGCAAAAATGGAGAGGTGGTGTACAAAGCAGAGGTGGTCTAGCTTTATTGACAGCTGAAGAACCAACACTAACTATCTCTGATAATGCAACTATGGCCCTAAAACTGGCAGCACTTTTTGCAAATTAAAATTGCATAGCAAAAATGGACAGGTGTGTAGAATGCACACGTGGTATAGCAAAATTGACAGCAGAGGAACCCTCACGTAATATCCCAGACAATGAAACTGCTGTAGGTAGCAGTACAGCAAAAGAACACTAACTTAGTATCCCAGACACTTTTAGTATGCCACTAAGTGTCAGCACTGTTTGCAATTAAAATTGCGTACCAAAAATGGGCAGGTGTGTAGAGTTCACAGGTGCTGTAGGTAGCTGGACAGCAAAGGAAGCCTCACTTTCTATCCCCGCCAATGAAAAAATGCACCAAGGAGTTGCCCGAGCTGAGGTAGCCAGACGCTGTTATATAAAGCCCTGCACTGCTTTGGCACGGACCTGCCTAGCAACAATGCCTATGAATGGCTGTAATGCAGCCCTGAAAAGGGCTGAAATTACAAGTAGTCCCTAATTCCTAAAGCGCTGTGTAGATTGAATGTATGTCTATAGCGCACACAGCAGCAGCGGCAGCAAGAGCGGTGACTGTCACCCACCCGCAGCAGAGAGATAATGGCGGCGATGGAGAAAATGACCATGTCTTATAAGGCAATGACATGTGACATGCACAGCCTATGACACATGCCCTTGCTTGTCTGGCAAAAATCCACTTTGCTGTGTGTGTGTCTGTGGTTTGCTGACAGCCTGGCCCGCCCCACTGTACGCGCGGTTAGAAAAAAAAAAAAAAATGTCGATCGGTATTCTTTCAGCACTCAGCAGCAGCACTGATCTAAACCCCGTTCCCCCCGCACACTATACGCTGAATTTTGATAATATCATGATTCACAGTGACTCACACTATTACAGTGAACAGCCAGCTAGTAACTAGCTATGCTTTTTGGTGATTGAACCGTTCTCGAATGTAACTTGAACTACCAAACTTTTAGCAAATCGTTCGAGTTCGTTGAACAACTCGAACACCCCCCAAAATCACTCGAACATGAAATTGACGAACCTCGAACATCTCTAGAGAACAGTATAGAACATCAAAAGTACACTTAGCTACACTATGCTACAGTCTGACTGACCTCCTCTACGGGAGCCACACTGCTACCGCTCTCTAATGACTGCGGCCTACACTAGGCCCTAACCAAGGTGCATGAATGCAGACTCATGTTACCATCGTGAGAAACTGTCTCTCTCTGGGGACAGCAAGATTTGTTGGTGCGCACTTCTCCAGGGAAGAGGGAACTTTTCTTCTTTTCTGGCACAGAGCAGCTGGGCTACTCCGGGCGGTCTTCCCTTATTACAGGTCCTGGCCTGGCTTCTGGGTTCTCTCACAGTCCATCTCGCGGAACTCTCACATCTGGTATCGTATATCTTCCCACTTCATGCTTATCAGCTTCTCTTCAGGCAGCGACCCGTAAGATCTAACCATGTTCGAGACACAATCACTGCTAAACACCCTAGTCTGGTCGCTCTCCTCAGAGACTCTTTCCCACACTTGATTAAACCACACAAAGTCCAGAGGAGGTGAGGCGATGGTAAGGCCAACACACACCTGGAACAGGGGGCACTGTTCCCTTAGTTACTAAAAGTATCCAGTTCTGTGCTTGCCAGCACCGGCATATTACTCTTTTTGCCACTTACAGACCCTTTATCTATTCCTATGTGTGGCGCCCTGGACTAGCCAGGTAGCCACAAACATAACACCACACACACACCCTCCCCTGGACAGTTCACATCAGTCAAACAAAAACCCTTGTTGCCTCCCTCCAGGGTCTGATGTCCGCACCAGGTGGGGCGGAGCCAGGCGGTTGGCCCCACCGACCGAGGAGTTCACAGGCCTGAAGGCGGGAAAAGTGACAGATTAAGTTGGGAGGTGAAAGTGAGAGGACAGAAACTGTCGGTGCCTGGGTGGGGACCCAGACACAAACAGCAAGATCGGCAGATGGTGGTGGCCATCTGCAGGAGTTAGTGGACTTCTGCGGAACCGTAGGACCGGGGTCGGGCGGTGGCCCGCCGGTACCGAACCGGGGAGCGGAGTGAAGCTAAGCACAAAGGCAGGGCCATCGGACCCCGACTAGGCTTGGAGCCGCTGACTACGGTCAAATCCGAGAGTGACCGGACCCCCAAGACCCGACAGAAGGCAACAGTCCACACCGTGAGGATACACAGCCACCGCCACAGGCTGGAGATCCAAGGGCCAGCGCCTGCGGGCAACACTACCATTGGGAAGCTATCGGAGTCAACACATACATACACAGGTATTAAATATAGGGACCCCCATACAGCAGTATGAAAAGTCATACTGGGCAAAATCTAGCCCAGATTGGTCAATAAGACCATTACACAGACTCAAACTGACATATATATAAGCAGGAGAACGAGAGTCAAAAGGTGCCAAAAAAGTGAATATAATTTTATTGTTTACAATCATAAATGTGCAACCAGCAAAAAAAGAGGATAAAATCACAGAGGGGTGTGAAAATACATAATCAGGACCGCCAGAATGAATGGTATTGAGAGGTGACCAGTTACATGAATAAAGCATACAGGGAAAATATCAGAGCGAATGTTATGAGGACAATACATATATAGTGCATGTGCATAAATGCATATAAATAGCCCGCTCAGACACCCCCAATGCATAAATAGAGTCTGGTTCAATCATATGAATAAGACAGCATGTACAAAATAAAGTGGCCAGTGCATATTAAAGTGGCCAGTGCATGATCCTGAATATGCAAAGAAGAGGCTCCCCCATACCCCTCCAACGTACGTATTTTCGTTTAGTCCCTTTGGGACCAGCGTATCGAGGCGGTGGATCCAACGTGCCTCACATTGGGCAAGTATCTTTTTAAGGTTACCACCCCTGGACCCGCTGCTCACCATGTCGATGCCCCGTACCTCCAACAGTGCAGAATTGCAGTTGTGGTGTATCTTAAAGTGCCGAGGCAGCGTTTTAAGTAACGTAATGTCCGTAACTGATTTGGCTGCCTCAATGTCATGAGCATGCTCCCTGACCCTAATGCGGAGCTCACGGGAGGTGAGCCCCACATAGATCAGGGAGCATGGGCACATAGCAAAGTACACCACGTGTGTGGAACCACACGTAATGTATTTTCTGATTTGAAATGTTGTTTCGGATACCACTCAAAGGGAAGTGAAAGTGGGGCTTGTGAATTACCTGCTCACACCAGTCATTTTGGAGAATGACCTAGGACAAGGACTATCCAGTCAGTTTGAAGCAGCCATCACCCACCTCCAAGCCAAGCAGGACCCTGATGTGGATCTTTCTAACATCTTCTCCAGGGATGGTTTGCATTCCCGGTCTCCAGCATCCACTTCTGAGCCAAGAACCGTGAGTAAGCCTAAACACACTGTGGCTATTGACTGGGGGAGGATTGATTGTGGGAGATTTGTGCAGGCCCAACTCATGGACCCCACCTTAGTGCTTGTCCACAATATGGCTGCTCAACTTGGGGGAGGTAATCAGGGGGAGGTGTATAGATGCGAGTCTCTGTTGCTGACCTCACCATTAAAAAGGACAATGCCGTCAAGAGGAGAAGGATGATCGGAAGCCTATCATGTCTGGCTAATAATAAGAAGGGGGAGGAATGTGACGACATGGACTCTCATGGGTTAAAGTTTCTTAAAATTCAGCCAGACAGCATGATAGATTGTCTATAGACGGGGGAGAAGTCCCTCATTGTTTTTACAAGACTCTTGTTGACTCAATGTAATTGTGTTGGCCACTGAAAGCCAGACGTTTTGTTCTCCAGACTTTTCCAGTAACCATTGTATTGTAGTTGTGTATTGCTAATGTGATTACCTTAGTAGCCATTGTTGAGTCTGTGACTTGCAGACTCCATGTAGATATCTTCAGTCTTTCTATGCACATCATTTGTATGAACATTGTCCATGCAGCTTGAGATTCATCCAATGGGAGAGGCGATCTTGTCCAACCAATCGATGAGGACGCAGTGTATCCAAGTGGAAGGCTGTGGCTATAAAAGGGACTTCTTTAAGCCACCAGGTGTTTGATGGATGCTGATGGATCCAGTCTAAGCTCTTTGGAGCTGACTAGAGGATCAGGATATCTTATGGCTTCAATCTAGGGACTCCGGTTCCGGTTGGAGACCATATCCACAGCCTAGGGATTTCGACTCCGGCTGCCAGGATTGTAACATCATACCAGGACTACCTAAGGAGGACACTCAGGTTGGGACAGTTCAGTCACCTGTTACAGACTTTGCAGACCTCACACAGCTTCCTAAATCTGGCATTATTCCTTTCTCGGTGGGTGCCCGCCAGAAGCGGGGTGCTGCTGGATTGGACTAAATAGCCCTGGAACCTCTGAGGCATGGACATTCTAAATCCCTGGTGAGCCAGCGGAAGGGTGAGACTCTGTTGCCTGTTACATTTGTGTGTTTTTCTGGTTATGTTTTATGTGCTGTTAATTGTTTGGGGATCCAATAAAGTCTAATTATTGTTGTTCCCTCACCCTGTGTTGTCTGAGTAGTGTTACGCCCACGGTTAAGGAGGCCGGCGTTCAGTTGAGATGAGCCCTGAGCCACACTGTCTTTCTAAAGGCGGTGGATTTTAGTGGACGAGAGCACCCACTGAGCCCCGTGTCTCCACAATGGGCACACAGCAAAGTACCCCACGTGTATGGAACCACACGTAATGTATTTTCTAATTTGAAATGTCTGAGCCCCATCAGACGAAAAAAACGTCGTACTGCAGACCACGTTTCTACAGGCCATACAGTGGTCGCACTTGTAGCAGCCCACAGTTGGGCCCCTGGAGCCAAATGGATTACGGGCAGGGGGGACATAGTGGCTGGACACCAGAATGTCCTGCAGATTTTTGGCACAGTGTGCTGCCACCAACGGAGTCCATGGAAGGAAATCCGAGAGCACGGGGTCCGATAAAAGCACCGGCCAGTGCTTACTCAGAATCCCTCTCACAGTACTCCATTCATGGTTAAAAGTGCCAATAAAGCGCAGTTCGGGCTCTGAAGGACCTTTTTTAGACTTGTATGAGAGCAACTGAGGTCTAGGGGTGTTCCTAGCACGAAGGTAACCCTTTTTGATGGCCCGATTGCTGTAGCCTCGGTCCCGGAAACGGCGCTGGAGATCAGCAGACTGTTGTTCGAAGGCAATGTCTGACGAACAGATCTGCCTTCTCATCATGACTTCTCATTTTATCATCAACTAGTTTTAGTCAAATAAGCTACTGTTATATCATAGGAGTGTTTAATAGAATTTGACCTCACCGTAGGGTTTCAGTCACATCAGGGTCAGACATTATGAACCATGAAATTGACCAGAAAATTAGTAGTGGGAATCTAAGGAACCTATAATTGTTCTTGCAATGTTGGTATTTCCACCTGCAATTATGAAGTACTCTATTATGTTACACAGAATTATCACTTGCTTTTGTAAAAGATTAACTTTTTTTCATCAGTTTGTTACATTATCAGGATGTTTGTATTTTAGGAATAGATTAATACTTCAATGTCTTAATAGAGATAAAAAAAATATAACAGGTCATTATATTGCATTGCGTAAAATAGTGCATTACTCATAATAGGAAAATCCTGTTTTACTAGGTGGTGAACCAATGCAAAAATCTCTAAAATACTACCAGCTCCTCTGGGCCAACCATGAGCAATGGGAGAGCGATGTGTGAGGGATTCAGTCATCCCTTAATTACTTATAATGTGCAAGATGATGTCAGGAGCAGGAATTTCCTGGACAGAACCTCTCCATTCATGGAGTGTAGAGGTGTTTTACAAAACAACTAAAATTAAAGTAGTTGTAAGAGAGATGTCCATTTTTGCAGATTAAGTCCAGGCCCGACCTCAGTTATTTCAAACTGGCTAACTGCTTCATTGCAAAATTAAACTGGTCACGTGAAACCGGCCAAATAAAGAAAAGATTGCAAATAAGCACTTGTTTTTTTTGACTGACGATGTTCAGTACTTTGGAAAAGACAAAATAAATGAGAATGAACAAAAGAGAGATATAAATCAAATCAATATTTGATATGACCGCCCTTTGCCTTGAAAACAGCATCAATTCTTCTAGAAACACACTTTTTGAAGGAACTTGGCAGAGAAGTTGTTACTATCAGAGAAACACCTGATTGGCTTCAAATTTATTCTTCAGCAGGACAATGACCCCAAACATGCAACTAATGTTGTTAGGAGTCCTGTGTGAAGAATATGGAGGCCATGAAATAATGCTGTGGCCTCCACAAAGTCCTGGTCTCAACATCATTGAGTGTGTTTAAAATTACCTGAAGAGACGGAAGGATTTTCACAATCCTACAATCACAGAAGATCCGTGGTTACTTCTCCAAGATGTTTGGTATAACCTCCCTCCTAAGTTCCTTCAAAAACTGTGTTTTGCATAGTGTTGAATACTCTAGTTTTCTTTTTACTCTAAACAAATCACATCTTAAATAGCAAAGAGGGAAAAGAGTGGTCCAAACTCCAAAACATGTACAAATTAAGTTAAAGAGGTTGTCCGACTTATGATGGTCACCAATAAACATGAGTGAACCGATTGAAAGTGTATTGAATTAGCTTTGAGTTCCACTAAAAAAGCAGATATGCCGGAATACAAATTTTTGCACTTTGGTTCATTTTATGGCTGAGAAGGTATAAAAAGAACCCCTCTAAATAGAATATTCACCCCTACAGGTCCTTCACCTGTCCTGCCACACATCTCCCTCCAGCTCTGGTCATTCTTATGGCCTTTTGGTCCTCTAGAGTTGACTAGGCCTAAAAAAGCCATGATGTAACATAGCGATACACATCATTATATTGTGGTGACTACGGGAGTAATACTTTTTTTTTTACCCTATATTTATTATTCTCTTCGGTGTGAAGAGACCATGATAAAATCTTTAAATGGAAAATTTGATTCTAATCTCAAATTTTATTTGAATCTCTATTAGTTCATCTCTAGTCACCAATATCATAGACAAAGCAATAGGGATTCAATACCAAACACACTCATAAATCTGCTGTTATTAGCCTTGTTGGAGGCCAGATTTAATCACTAAATAGACCTGCTGGTCAGTTTCTATTCTTTTTAAGACAAAATATGGATATTAAGATCTAGAATCATAGAATGATAGAGTTGGAAGGGACCTCAAAGACCATCGGGTCCAAACCCCTGGGAGTGCAGTTTTCTTAAATCATCCCAGCTATGTGTTTATCCAGCTTCTGCTTGAAAATTTCCTTTGATGGAGAGCCCACTACCTCCCACGGTAGCCTGTTCCACTTGTTCCATGACAGGATTCCCCCCATCAAATAGTCTGATTTCCATTGGCACTCCAGGCTCTAGTGTGTAAGGTAGAGCAAATATATTTGTTACAGTGACTGATGTGAATCATGATAACATATGGTACATGTACAGTACTGAAGAATATGTCGCGGGCGGGGAGGGAGCCATCGCTGCTGCGCTCTCGCTGGCGCTCGGGTCCGGCGCTGCTGCTGCTTGGTGGCTCGAGCGGTGGGCCGGATCCGGGGACTCGAGCGGCGCTCCTCGCCCGTGAGTGAAAAGGGGGTGGTTTGGGTTTGGGGAGTTGGTCCGTGACGCCACCCACGGTTTGTGGTGAGGTTGGGACACCACCGCTGCTCTGGACGGGGATCCCGGGAGCGGTGACAGGGAGCAGCCGAGATGTTTCTCTCCCCTCCGTGGGTAGGGGGTTAGTGGTCCCGGGACCCGGTGAGGTGGGACGGGGAGGCAGGGTTGGCGAGGTGCAGGGTCGCGGGGGCACCGCGGTGCCAGATGGCACAGTGGTACTCACTCAGCCAAGAATGGATACAGAGTCTCCGGTAAAACAAACGGCTGGATGGACGGGTCCCGCAGCCGGCTGCTGTGGTTACTCCCGGTAGGTTGGTGGTGGCTACCTTTCCCTGCACCTGTTGTGTATCTTCGGTCCCGATGGCTTCCCACCGGTAACCCGCTCCCCAGCTTGGATATGGGCCGGAGGAGCCCCTTTTGGCTCTGGCCCTGGGAATTCTAACTGTGGCGGTAGCTGTATTTCCCTTTCTCGGTTTGGACGGTTGCCTTCAGTCGGGTCTTTGTTGCTAGGAAACCCCGGAGGTTCCGGTTGCTAACGGATTTGACCGGTTTAACGGCGACTCCAAGCCTGGTCGGGGTCCGTAGGCCCTTCCGGTTTTGTGCTGGCTTCTCTTCGCTCCCCGGTTCGGTACCGGCGGGCCACCGCCCGTCCCCGGTCCTACGGTTTCGCGTCGATCGGCCTCTCCTGCAGACGGCCACCACCGTCTGCCAACCTTGCTCTCGGTGCCCGGGCCACGTACCCGGACACGATCAGTCTGCTCCTCTACTACCACTTCCTTCTCCTTCACTCTCCCTAACTCATCTGACTTCCTTTCCCGCCTCCAGGACTGTGAACTCCTCAGTGGGTGGGGCCAACCGCCTGGCTCCACCTCACCTGGTGTGGACATCATCCCCTGGAGGGAGGCAACAAGGATTTGTGTGTGACTGGTGTGCCTATCTCGGGGTGTGGGGTGTGTTGCTGCAGTACCTGTGACGACCTGGCTAGTCCAGGGCGCCACAAATACAGTGGCAATATCTACATTATCTGTCTTTAGGGTTCTTATAAGAGTTGTCAGGGCATCTAATATTGACGTCCTCTACTTAGGACTGGTGGGTTGGGGTGTGTTATTCTCATGAATATAAGTTAATTTGCAGAACCCGGCAGTGGCTGGTACACATTGAACATACAGTTAGGTCCAGAAATATTTGGACAGTGACACAAGTTTTGTTATTTTAGCTGTTTACAAAAACATGTTCAGAAATACAATTATATATATAATATGGGCTGAAAGTGCACACTCCCAGCTGCAATATGAGAGTTTTCACATCCAAATCGGAGAAAGGGTTTAGGAATCATAGCTCTGTAATGCATAGCCTCCTCTTTTTCAAGGGACCAAAAGTAATTGGACAAGGGACTCTAAGGGCTGCAATTAACTCTGAAGGCGTCTCCCTCGTTAACCTGTAATCAATGAAGTAGTTAAAAGGTCTGGGGTTGATTACAGGTGTGTGGTTTTGCATTTGGAAGCTGTTGCTGTGACCAGACAACATGCGGTCTAAGGAACTCTCAATTGAGGTGAAGCAGAACATCCTGAGGCTGAAAAAAAAGAAAAAATCCATCAGAGAGATAGCAGACATGCTTGAAGTAGCAAACTCAACAGTCGGGTACATTCTGAGGAAAAATGAATTGACTGGTGAGCTTGGGAACTCAAAAAGGCCTGGGCGTCCACGGATGACAACAGTGGTGGATGATCGCCACATACTTTCTTTGGTGAAGAATAACCCGTCAACAACATCAACTGAAGTCCAGAACACTCTCAGTGAAGTAGGTGTATCTGTCTCTAAGTCAACAGTAAAGAGAAGACTCGATGAAAGTAAATACAAAGGGTTCACATCTAGATGCAAACCATTCATCATTTCCAAAAATAGACAGGCCAGAGTTAAATTTGCTGAAAAACACCTCATGAAGCCAGCTCAGTTCTGGAAAAGTATTCTATGGACAGATGAGACCAAGATCAACCTGTACCAGAATGATGGGAAGAAAAAAGTTTGGAGAAGAAAGGGAACGGCACATGATCCAAGGCACACCACATCCTCTGTAAAACATGGTGGAGGCAACGTGATGGCATGGGCATGCATGGCTTTCAATGGCACTGGGTCACTTGCGTTTATTGATGACATAACAGCAGACAAGAGTAGCCGGATGAATTCTGAAGTGTACTGGGATATACTTTCAGCCCAGATTCAGCCAAATGCCGCAAAGTTGATCGGACGGCGCTTCATAGTACAGATGGACAATGACCCCAAGCATACAGCCAAAGCTACCCAGGAGTTCATGGGTGCAAAAAAGTGGAACATTCTGCAATGGCCAAGTCAATCACAAAATCTTAACCCAATTGAGCATGCATTTCACTTGCGTAAATCTAGATTTAAGACGGAAAGACCCACAAACAAGCAAGACCTGAAGGCTGCGGCTGTAAAGGCCTGGCAAAGCATTAAGAAGGAGGAAACCCAGCGTTTGGTGATGTCCATGGGTTCCAGACTTAAGGCAGTGATTGCCTCCAAACGATTCGCAACAAAATATTGAAACTAAACATTTTTTTTTGGGTTTGGTTTATTTGTCCAATTACTTTTGACCTCCTAAAATGTGGAGTGTTTGTAAAGAAATGTGTACAATTCATACAATTTCTATCAGATATTTTTGTTCAAACCTTCAAATTAAACATTACAATCTGCACTTGAATTCTGTTGTAGAGGTTTCATTTCAAATCCAATGTGGTGGCATGCAGAGCCCAACTCGCGAAAATTGTGTCACTGTCCAAATATTTCTGGACCTAACTGTAGCTGAACCATTCAGCACTGTACAATATATACAGTACATCTGGCCACCACCCAGGTATTACTGATTAGTAGGGTGCTGTGTGTTGGATCCCACTGATCTAATATTGATCATATATCCTAAGAGTAGATCAGAAACTAGAAGGGGGGCAAATCGATGCGATGCAAATCCAATTTGTATCGAATTTTATGTAATTTGCAGGCCGCAGTAAATTAAAAACAAATTTAAAAATTGCCTGCTTGCTCTTTGAACATTGCAGAAGATTGCATCAGCCAGAGAAGACTCACAACTAAAGCTGATCGAACGCCCAAAAAACCGGGGCCGGCGGATCACTGACAGACTTAAAACTAAGTCCGATCCGCTCTGGAATCTGGTGCCTATATAAGTCAATGGGGACCGGAATCCGGAGATTAAAAACGTTTGTGGAGGGAATGGGGGTAGGAACGCGCTCGGTGTACTCACTGACATGGAGACACACTTCTTCCAGCTCACATTTTTCTCTTCCGGAGCCGACAATTCAATATTCATTGTTTTGCCCGCCCACCGGCGCATGTCATTGGTTGCATTTAGACACGCCCCCACCCTGAGTGGCAGCGTGGCAGCTGACTCCAACCAATCATAGGCGGCAGGACGTCTGGTGGGCGGGGGAGAGCAGTGTATCTGTCGCAAGTGTGACTCCGGCTTTTTTTTTTTTTTTTAATTTAAATAAATAATTGAAAAATTCGACGTGCGGTCTTCCCTAATTTTCATCCCCAGCCATGATAATGCTGTCTGTGGGTTGGTATTTCAGCCCGCAGCCGCCCGGTATTGCCGCGTCTATTAGATGTGGCAATCCTAGTACATTACCGGCTCTTCCCGGAGCCGTGATGCGGTGCCAGTCAGGGTAATAGGTTTGTGATCGCACGAGCGTCTGTGAGATACCCGCATCACAAACCTGTAAATGAATGTAAATAAACACACACAGAGAAAAATCCTTTATTTAGAATACAAACGTGCCCTCGTTCACCACTTTATTACCCAACACCCTGCAGCTCCGGCGTAATCCACACGTCCCACGGCGACACATCCGGCTCTGCTACATGTCACAACTAGCAGCCGTAAAGCAGTGTAGACACTGACTGAGCAGAGGCTGTGACAGGCTGGGCTGTGACATTCTCTCCTCCGCAGCTCCAGCCCCTCCCCTCCTCAGTACCGGCTCTCCCCCCGCAGCAGAGGTCCACTCTTACTGACCTCTACCAGGGACACTCGCATGAAACTCGGCTCTGCTGTATTGCCAGCGTGAGCCGTGTGTCATGCGATGGGATCGTACCAGTGTAAAATCACACCGGTGCACGCGGAGACAGACAGCGGAGGAGATGAGGAGAAAGTGCTCCCCCTCTTCTCCGCTCCTGTGATGCGATTGCAAGATCGCATCACAGTTGCATGACCCTCGGCTGACACCCGCACCAGAGGGTCATTTGCATATTGCTTCCGATGCTATCGCATCGGAAGCAGTTCGCAAGTGTACAAGAGCCCTAAGAAGTGTGAGGGTGATGCAATGTCAGACTCGTGCGGGTCTGACATGACATCACCCGTCACAGCCTACCACTGTCTGAACATCAGTGTGCATGTACCTAGAAACACATACACGCTCCTGTCAGAAGTGTGTGCGGGTGATGCAATGTCAGACTCGTGCGGGTCTGACATGACATCATACCGCATGGTCTGCCACTGTCTGAAATTGAGCGTGCATGTACCTAGAAACACATGCACACTCCTGTCAGATGTGTGTGCAGCTGTGCTGCGATGTCAGACTTGTGGAAGTCCCTCACAAGTGTGACTGATAAACCGCATGTGTTTTTTTTAAAATTTAAATAAATAATTAAAAAAAAAACGTGTCCCCCCCTATTTTCATCCCCAGCCATGATAAAGCTGGCTGGGGGCTGGTATATTCTCAGCCCGCAGCCGCCCGGTATTGCCGCATCTATTAGATGTGACAATTCCGTGCAATATCGGCTCATCTTGATTGCCCTGGTGCAATCAAGGTAATAGCAGGGGTTAATAACAGCGCACGGCTGCTACTAAACCCTAGGTTTATGATCGTACGGGCGTCTGTGAGACACCCGCATCACAAACCTGTAAATTACAGTAAATAAACAAGACACAGAGAAATCCTTTATTTGGAATAAAGTACAAACGCAGCCTCCTCCTTCACCATTTTATTACCCCAACACAGCCCTGCAGCTCCGGCGTAATCCACATGAGATCCAGCGAAGACACATCCAGCTCTGCTACATGTCAGAGCGAGCAGCCATAGAGAACGGCTGCCCGCTCTGAGTGCAGCCTATTACTGAGCCGTGATAAGCGATGACTGCATGACAGAGCTGTCACAGGCTGGGAGGCGCGTCAGCCAGGAACGAATCACAGATAAGGGGGTGGCTGGTGGGCGGGGAAAACACGGAAAGCTGTGTGTATGCGATGGAAAGGACAGGAAGTGATAGCGTGACCTGGAAGCAGTGTGTCGCCATGATATCGAGTTTCGGTAAGTATGAAACGCTAATTTATTACTGATTTTGTTCATTTTTATTAATTGCCGAATCCGGATCGTGCACCTGGAATCCCGCGCCCGGGTGCGGCACAGATATAGCGCTGAAACAGCGCATATGCGGACTTTTACTGTGCGGGCCTCCCCATAATGCCTTGCAGATATCACATCTTATGGTATAGCACAATTGGGCATCGCTATCATACCTGTATAAAACCTGAAGCAGGAAATGCAGCAGCCATTTTAGGGAGATTTAGGATATTGAGAGAAAGTTAGACCTCATAGCTTAACAATAAAGATAGTAAGAGAAAGCCCTTCAACCTAAGGGGCACTTTGCACACTACGACATCGCAGGTGCGATGTCGGTGGGGTCAAATTGAAAGTGACGCACATCCGGCGTTGCACGCGATATTATAGTTTGTAAAGCCTTTTTGATACGATTAACGAGTGCAAAATCGTCGTAATCGTATCACCGGTGTAGCGTCGGTCATTTCCATAATTTGGAAATGACCAATGTTACGATGTTGTTCCTCGTTCCAGTGGCAGCACACATCGCTGTGTGAGCCACAGGAGCGAGGAATATCTCCTACCTGCATCCTGCGGCTCACGACGGCTATGCAGAAGGAAGGAGGTAGGCGGGATGTTTACGTCCCGCTCATCTCCGCCCCTCCACTTCTATTGGCCGCCTGCCGTGTGACGTCGCTATGATGCCGCACGACCCGCCCCCTTAATAAGGAGGCAGGTCGCCGGCCAGCGCGACGTCACAGGGCAGGTGAGTGCATGTGATGGCGTAGCGATAATGTTCGCTACGCCAGCTATCACAAGATATCGCAGCTGCAACGGGGGCGGGGACTATCGCGCTCGACATCGCAAGCATCGGCTTGTGATGTCATAGTGTGCAAAGTGCCCCTAAGACAAATACCCCAGATAGTAATGTGTTATACAACTGCAATATTGAAGAAGATGAGTGTAATAGTCTGTGAATAATGCAGATATTCAATTAATAGAGAGAGGTTTAGGAGAAGTCCCAGCAGACGTGCCAGGCTGATTGTGATTGATTAGTTATACGGCATCTACAGCATATAGCTGGCATCTGTCCTCCTGCATTTGAATTACAATTACACATTTTTTCTTCATTCTTAATGCTTGTACTGTACTGACTTTTTGCATTTCTTATGTAATCTTCTTTGTAAATGGGGAAATCATTTTAGTTAAAAACAAGTTTTAAAAAAAAAAAATAAATAAAGTTTTCGAAAATCCAGACATTTAACTGTGACTGTCTACGTTACAAAATATGCATGTCATGAATAGAGTTGAGCGCGGTTCGCGGTTCGAGGTTCTCCAGTTCTAGGCTCGAGTGATTTTGGGGGCTGTTCGAGATCGAACTAGAACTCGAGCTTTTTGCAAAAGCTCGATAGTTCTAGATACGTTCGAGAACGGTTCTAGCAGCAAAAAGCAGGGCTTTTTACAGCTACAGTGTGCAGGAGCCATCACTGGCAGCCTGCCAGAAGCTGGTAACCAAGATAAAACATCGGGTATCCAACCAAAGCGCTTTGGTTGGTAACCCGATGTTTATCCTAGTTACGTGCAGGAAGCCCACACTTCCCTGCTCAGCTCGCTCCACCCCCTCCTGCCCACGGCATGTACACATACACACACACACACACACACACACACACACATGGCCCCGCTCGGCTTACCTGCGGTGATGAAGTCCCGCCATCCCGACCTCAGCGCTGTCACTGTCCTCCATGGCCGCCGCTTGTCACATCACCTTCTCTTGCTTCCGACCCGAGACTGACTAGCGGTGACGTCACGGGCCTCTCGCGATACTTGGTGTGAAGGCGCCAGTCATTGAACTCAGTGACAGGGGCTGTCAGTGTGCTGGAGATCAGCGCAGGTAATGTACCTCGCTGACAGCAGCACTTGTCATGCCCTGCAGTGACCTGGGCTGACCCATTGATGTTAGCTCAGGTCACTGCACTGCTCTCCCAGCCAATGGGGAACATCCTGCTCTTCATTGACTGGGACAGTGTGGATCGTCATGGCAACCCCTTGGATTACACCAGACCTGGATTTGTTTTTCTTTCTAATAAATTGGTTAAAGAGGGAATGTTTTGGGGAGTGTTTTTTCAAATAAAAATGTGTTTGTCGTCTATTTTTTTTTATTACTGACTGGGTTGGTGATGTCGGGTATCTGATAGACGCCTGACCTCACCAACCCCAGGGCTTGATGCCAAGTGACATTACACATCTGGTATTAACCCCATATATTACCCCGTTTGCCACCGCACCTGGGCGCGGGATGAGCTGGGGCGAAGCACCAGGATTGGCGCATCTAATGGATGCGCCACTTCTGGGGCGGCTGCGGCCTGCTATTTTTAGGCGGGGGAGAGTCCAATAACCATGGACCTCCTTAGTCTGAGAATATCAGACCCCAGCTGTCTGCTTTACCTTGGCTGGTGATCCAACTTTGGGGGGACCCCTACGTGTTTTTTTTTTTTTAATTATTTATTTAATTTAAAATAACAGCGTGGGGTGCCCTCAGTTTTGGATTACCAGCCAAGATGAGGTTGCCAGCTGTGGTCTGCAGGCTGCAGCCGTCTGCTTTACCCTAGCTGGCTACAAAAATAGGGGGAACCCTACGTCATTTTTTTTTTTCATTTTTTTGGCTAAATACAAAGCTAAGCACCCCTTAGTGCCACATGAAAGGCACCAAAGGGTGCAAAATTACAAAATGCAGGAGAGTGGGACATTATGTTTCTTTCTGCCATTATAATGACAGAAAAGACTGATATGAAGTGCACAAGCACAAGAAAATCACCAGAGCGCTCTACGCTGTGAAAAGCAGTAGAAAATGGCACTGGAGTGAACATGTGACCGCCTCATGTAGGATGAAGCTATGGATCCTGGGTAAATTTATGCATTTACCCTCATTCAGTTTTTTTGCAGTACACAAAAAAAACGGAAGGCACACGGATGACAAACAGATGACATACGGACCGTCTACGGAACGGAAACGGATGCCACATGGATGCATCCGTGAAAAAAAATGGACTGTTTTTTGCAGACCACAAAAATGGATCGGTCGTGTTAATGTAGCCTTATTCTGATCTGCCGTTTATAAACAGCAGGCAGAAATAAGTGAATAACGCCCCCCAGCGTCAGAAAATCTCCGGGGTTTCAGGGCTAGCTGAGACCCTGGAGATCATGATTCAGGACAGTTTTTCCGGTCCCCGCTCACGTGATCACAGGTATACACCGTACACCGATGATCACGTTACAGTAAATGACAGCGCCGGTAAAAAATTATTTATCTCCCATCTGGCATGAACAAACACTTCTTTTCCACTTCTTCTCCACTTCTCCACTTCTTCTCCACTTTTTCTCCACTTTTTCTCCACTTTTTCTCCACTTTTTCTCCACTTTTTCTACATTTTTTCTCCACTTTTCCTCCACTTTTTCTCCACTTTTTCTCCATTTTTTCTCCACTTTTTCTACATTTTTTCTCCACTTTTTCTCCACTTTTTCTACATTTTTTCTCCACTTTTTCTACATTTTTTCTCCACTTTTTCTCCACTTTTTCTCCACTTTTTCTCCATTTTTTCTCCACTTTTTCTCCACTTTTTCTCCGCTTTTTCTCCACTTTTTCTCCACTCTTTCTCCATTTTTTCTCCACTTTTTCTCCACTTTTTCTCCACTTTTTCTCCATTTTTTCTCCACTTTTTCTCCACTTTTTCTCCATTTTTCTCCACTTTTTCTACATTTTTTCTCCACTTTTTCTCCACTTTTTCTCCACTTTTTCTCCATTTTTTCTCCATTTTTTCTCCACTTTTTCTCCACTTTTTCTCCACTTTTTCTCCATTTTTTCTCCACTTTTTCTCCACTTTTTCTCCATTTTTTCTCCACTTTTTCTCCACTTTTTCTCCGTTCTTTTTCTATGGTTGGTCTACCCATTAGCTCTGCCATGCATAGTGTAGCTCTACACCTACTGCACATGTTACTTTATCATTGACATCTCTTTCGTACCAGAGCTGTCTAAGCCTACTCTGACCCCATATTTGTCATTACTATATTGTCCTTGTACTGTATTATGACATTTGTATCATGTGTTTCATTTCTTGCTGTGTTGCAATTATTTTGCTGCATCCCAATTGTACCTCTACATTGTTCGAGTTTATGTTATTGTTCTCTCACTCTTATGTGATACTGATTATTGTCATTTTTCATGATTACATGCAGATAAGTCCAATCTGACGAAGGCTCAGGCCGAAACGTCATTTGTAACTTGTTTTGGACAAAAACATATATGCTTATGAAAAAAATGTTTTTCTTAATACGGACCAATAAAGAGTGATTTTGCATTACTATCCGTTGTGACTTACTGACTTAGTCTGCGAGATTTAGAGTGCCGAGGTTACTCACTAATTTTATCTATTATTACCTCTGAGCACCTATATACCAGTGAGCAAAGCTTCCTCTACAGTAGTTCTCCTGATTAGGCATGCCCTTACCTCATGAGCAGGGCATTGCAGCTTTGGTAGCAACCATTACGACATGGACTCTGCTGCTGTGGACCCGGGGAGAGTGAGTGCAGATTCATTGCACCCACACTCCTCACATGAAGGGTCCGCACTCCTAGAAAATGGGGGATACGTTCCCTGAGTGTCTCCCCCCCATATTCTAGACGGTCCAGAGTCGTCGTGGGACCCCTTTATTTTTTTTTCTTACAATAAATTGGTGAAAGAGGAAATGTTTTGGGGACTGTTTTTTCAAATAAATTTCTTTTGTCGATTTTTTGTTTTTGTTAGTACTGACAGTTTATGATGTTGGATATCTAATAGACGCCATGACATCACAAACTGCTGGGCTTGATCTCAGGTGACTTTACAGCTAGTATCAACTCGATTTATTACCCCGTTTGCCACTGCACCAGGGCACGGGATGAAGTGGGGTGAAGCGCCAGGATTGGCGCATCTAGTAGATGCGCCACGTCTGGGGTGCCTGCAGCCTGCTATTTTTAGGCTGTGAAGGCCCAATAACTATGGACCTTCCCACCCTGAGAATACCAGACCACAGCTGTCCGCTTTACCTTGGCTGGTGATCCAATTTGGAGGGGACCCTACTTTTTTTGTGTAATTATTAATATTTATAAAATAATTATAAAAAAAGAGCCTGGGGGGACCTCCACATTGGATCCCCAACCACGGTAAAGCTGCCAGCTGTGGTTTTCAGGCTACAGACGTCTGCTTTACCCTAGCTGGCTATCAAAAATGGGGGGACCCAACGTCATTTTTTTTTAACTATTTTTTAAATAGAAAAAATGAATGGGCTTCCCTGTATTTTGATTGCCAACCAAGGTAAAGACAGGCAGATGGGGGTGGCAACCCATAGCTGTCTGCTTTATCTGCGCTGAGAATCAAAAATACCGCGGAGCGCTATGTCATTTTTTTTAAAGATTTATTTTTACAGCACTGTGATGTCCAGCAATCAAAATACAGGGAAGCCCATGTTGTTTTTAGTTATTTAAATAAATAATTAAAAAAAATATATATGGGCTCCCGCTGCATTTTTTGTATTGCTAGCTAAAGGTAATCCAAGCAGCTACTGGCTGCTAACCCCCACTGCTTGGTGTTACCTTCACTGGCAATGGAAAATCCAGGGAAGCATTTTTTAATTTTTTAGCCAAAAAACTACAAAAAAAGGACGTGAGCTTCGCCATATTTTTGTATGCTAGCCAGGTATAGCAGGCAGGTGCTGGAAGAGTTGGATACAGCGCCAGAAGATGGCGCTTCTATGAAAGTGCCATTTTCTGAGGCGGCTGCAGACTGCAATTCGCAGCAGTGGGGCCCAGAAAGCTCAGGCCAACCTGTGCTGCGTATTCCAATCCCCAGCTGCCTAGATGTACCTGGCTGGACACAAAAATGGAGCGAAGCCTACGTCATTTGTTTTCTAAATATTTCATGAAATTCATGAAATAATAAAAAAAGGGCTTCCCTTTATTTTTGGTTCCCAGCCGGGTACAAATAGGCAACTGGGAGTTGGGGGCAGCCGTACCTGCCTGCTGTACCTGGCTAGCATACAAAAATATGGCGAAGCCCACATAATGTTTTCAGCAAAAAACTTCTGCATACAGTCCTGGATGGAGTATGCTGAGTATGCTGAGCCTTGTAGTTCTGCAGCTGCTGTGTGTCTGTACGGAGAAGAGCAGACAGCAGCTGCAGAACTACAAGGCTCAGCATACTCCATCCAGGACTGTATGCAGAAGTTTTTTGCCCACCAAAAAAATGACGTGGGCTTCGCCATATTCTTGTATGCTAGCCAGGTACAGCATGCAGCCACGGGCTGCCTCCAACCCCCAGTTGCCTATTTGTACCCGGCTGGGAACCAAAAATATAGGGAAGCCCTTTTTTTTTAATTATTTCACTTATTTCATGAAATAATTAAAAAACAAATGACGTGGGCTTCGCCCCATTTTTGTGTCCAGCCGGGTACAACTAGGCAGCTGGGGAATGGAATCCGCAGCACAGGTTAGCCCGAGGTTTCTGGGTGCCTCTGCTGCGAATTTCAGTCTGCAGCCGTCCCAGAAAATGGCGCTCTCATAGAAGCGCCATCATCTGGCGCTGTATCCAACTCTTCCAACAGCCCTGGAGCCGGGTGGCTTGTTGGGTAATCATGAGTTAATACTGGCTTTGTTTTACTAGCCAGTATTAAGCCAGAGATTCTTAATGTCAGGCACGTTTGACCCGGCCATTAAGAATCTCCAATAAAGGGTTAAAAAAAAGACACCACACAGAGAAAAAATACTTTAATAGAAATAAATACACAGACACATTAGAGACTCCATCTTTATTACCCCCTGTCAGCCCAATAAATCCCCAATAAACCAGCGCTGATAAGAGGTTTTTAATAGAGGCTTAAATTATAAGCAGCAATTTCAGCGTTCCAAGTGCCTTTAAATGAATTTGAAGAAACTGCACTTCAGGATTATAGTGAGGATTGTAGTGAGGATGAGGTGCCCCAGCCCATTACTTGATGGGCTGGGGCACCTCATCCTCACTACAATCCTCACTACAATCGGGAAGCAGCGTGCAGCCTTCACTCCGTGAGTGATCAGTGCTGCTGGCGGTAACAGCGGTAACGCTGACAGACGCGTTACCATAGCAACGGTGCTCCCGGAGCCGCGGTTAGCGGTGACGTCAACGCTAACTGCGTTGCTATGGCAACGGTGATCCTGTTAATGACCGGCTGTGTCAGCCGGTACCTAACGGAACAAGAAGTCGACCGTGTGCTAGAGCATATCGCCGGTACACGGCTATTTTGACGTCACGATAGGTCCTGCTTCTCTGCTGGCAGTGCCGGTCACCGGGAGGATTCAGCGATCATCGGATGGAATAGCGGCAGGAGACAGAGTGCAGGAGGGATCGCGGGGACCGGTAAGTGTTATGGCAATGTTTATTAACTGTTTGTGTACATTTATCATGCATTTTTATGTGTTTGTGATTGCCTCCCATTATAGACTATTGGTTCGAGTTCGGTTCGTCGAACGTTCGACGAACCAAACTCGAACGGGACCTCGGCTCGGCGAACCGACCTCGAGCCGAACCGCGACCGGTTCGCTCATCTCTAGTCATGAACAATTATTTTTCTTCACACATCTATTTTACTAGTCGAATTATACATCCATACAAGCTACACCAGTACAGTGCACTGTTGCAAGTGTTGGCTTTTTTATGTGCATCTACCTATCTAGCTGTGCATGTTTGTTTTTGCACACAAGTCTAATTTGACAAACATACACCGCACATATATTATGGCTTCCTGACACATTTTGAGGCACTTTTGGATATGGGATGGGTTCTCACTCCACCTTAAAACAACCATAGCTACAGTAAACCTAGACACTGTAAAAAATACACAAAACACATTATTTTCGTTGTCAAAATGATCACAGCTTTATTTAATGATTGATTGCTGTCCGTGAGAGTAACAAAATTATCATTTAGTAGTTGTGATACCTTTTAATGGCTAACTAAAATAAAATAAGAGGATGTTACAAAGCAAGCTTTCGAGACATCTCAGGTCTCTTCATCAGGTACGGTAAGACAAAATATCTGAAGAAACACAAATATATACAGAAACAGAGCAGAGGGATGGCATAATAAAAGGGCATTTAAATAAACAAACACTGAGCTTAGAGAATGAATCCTTAAATAGCTTTGATTAGTGGTGTGAAAGTTTTAGTATCCCAATATCCATGTAGGATCAGAGGCCTGGTGCCCTCAGTCTCTGCAGCAGACCCCTCAGATTTTGTATTGGGTCATAAATCCTCCTGACAGGCTGAGTCCTGTGTGGACAGAGTTAAACATTGTAATACATTTGTATTCCCAGACCCTTCAATGGTTCTGTGATCTGAAGTTGCCTTTTAATATGACAACTTTCCTTTGGTTTATGTTGTGTCCTGAAGCACAGAAATATTTGGCCACAGGTAAATGGTTTTTTTTGTCTGTAATTGTGTGGCGGTGAGATCTCATTCTTGCTCTCAGACACTGTCCTGTTTCTCCAACATAGAGATCCCCAATAGGACATATAGTGCACAGAATTAAGTACTCCACATTGGAGGAGAAACAACTGAGTGTCCCAGGAATCTTATAGTCCTTCTGTGTGTTAGGGATCTGTATCCGGTCTTTGGTCTCTACATGAGAGCAGGTTTTGCAGCTCTTTATATTGCAAGGATAAGTTCCTCTGAGGGCATTGAACTTCGGATCATGATGCCTCTTATATTAGGAGATTGTCGGTAGGATAGCAATGGAGGAACTTTGAATATTGTTTTTAACTGGTTATCCTTATGTGGAATGTGGTGAAGTTTCTTGGCCGTTTTGCTCAGTACCTCAAGCTGTGGGTTGTAGGTCACCACCAGAAGTACTCGACTATTTTCCTCTTTTTGTTTGTATTGAAGCAGTTTACTTCTAGGGGTCCTTGTGGCTCTAATGATCTGATCATCAATGGAGGTGGGGTAGTAGCCTTGGTTTAAAATCTTTTTAAGATGGGTTAAGTGTTAATCCCTTTCTGTTGGGCTGGAACAGATACGATTATATCTGTACCTCTGGTGGTGACCTAAAACCCACAGCTTGAGGTACTGAGAAAAACGGCCAAGAAACTTCACCACATTCTACATAAGGATAACCAATTAAAAACAATATTCAAAGATTCTTCATTGCTATTGCTATGCTACAGAGAACCTCCTAATATAAGAAGCATCATGATCTGAAGCTCAATGCCCTCAGACACACCAAGAGGAACTTATCCTTGCAATATAAAGAGCTGCAAAACCTGCTCTCATGTAGAGACCGAAGACCGGATACAGATCCCTAACACACAGAAGTACTATAAGATTCCTGGGACATTTACATATTCCTCCTCCAATGTGGTGTACTTAATCCTGTGCACTATATGTCCTATTGGGGGTCTCTATGTTGGAGAAACAGGACAGAGACTGAGAGCAAGAATGAGATCTCACCGCTACACAATTACAGACAAAAAAAAACAACATTTACTTGTGGCCAAACATTTCTGTACTTCAGGACACAACATAAACCATATGAAAGTTGTCATATTAAAAGGCAACTTCAGATCACAGAACCATCGAAGGGTCTGGGAATACAAATGTATTACAATATTTAACTCTGTTCACACAGGACTCAGCCTGTCAGGAGGATTTATGACCCAATACAAAATCTGAGGGGTCTTCTCCAGAGACTGAGGGCACCAAGCCTCTGAACCTACAGGGATATTGGGACAATAAAACTTTCACACCACTAATCAAAGCTAATTAAGGATTCACTCTTTAAGCTCAGTGTTTGTTTATATAAATGTCCTTTTATTTTGCCATCCCACTGCTCTGTGTATATATTTGTGTTTCTTCAGATATTTTGTCCTACTAGCCTGATGAAGAGACCTGATTTTTCTCGAAAGCTTGCTTTGTAACATCCTCTTATTTTATTTTAGTTAGCCATTAAAAGGTATCACAACTACAAAATTATAATTTTATGAAGAAACAAAAAAAGCCAGCACTAAATGTGCACTACAGCACTAAAAATTCCAACTGTACTTATTATAAATTTGAGATTTTTGGCAAAAAATTGCAATTTCTTGAGCTACCCTGCCACGTCACGGCAAATCTCTTTGGGGCAGTCCTACGCTAAAATATTTTTATAAAATGTGCCATACGGCCTCACATATGAATAGTAGAATTGCTCTTAGCAGCACTCACCTGGTCTATTTCAATCCCGTACCCATGACTGAATCATGGCTGTGGGCGGGACAGGTCCAAGCAAATGCTGCATGAAGTAAATAGCCTGTGGACAGGGCCTGATGACTGAAGTGTGAACAGTCACCAACCACCAAAATCTAGACAGGAGGAATACATCCCAAATTAGGGTGCATAGCAAGGTGGGGTCAGCCACCGACCAATTCAATGAAGAAACAAAAAAAGCCAGCACTAAATGTGCACTACAGCACTAAAAATTCCAACTGTACTTATAAATTTGAGATTTTTGGCAAAAAAATGCAATTTCTTGAGCTACCTCGCCACGTTACAGCAAATCTCTTTGGGGTAGTTCTACGCTAAAATATTTTTATAAAATGTGCCAGACGGTCTCACATATGAAATAGTAGAACTGCTCTTAGCAGCACTCACCTGGTCTATTTCAATCCCGTACCCATGACTGAATCATGGCTGTGGGTGGGAGAGGCCCAAGCAAATGCTGCATGAAGTAAATAGCCTGTTTCTCTCACTGAGAGCAATCAATCATTTTTCAACTGGCCAACACGATACCAAAACTTTTTTCTTTTAACTAAGTTTTATTTAAGTCACAGGATTAAAACAATCCCAGTAGGAGTCAGGTGAAATGCTAGTACATTTGAATTCACAAGTACTGTGATATCCTCGGCTGTCTGACATACAGCATTAGACCCGACAGCTATATAGGTGGCAGCACGCACTAGCTTGTCATTCAAGCAGAGCCAGTAAACCTTCAGGGCACCAATGAAATTATAGGCTGCAGAGCAGCCAATCACCAAGATTTTCGGCTGTGGGCATTTCCGCAGCCATTACACCCATGCTCCATCATGTCTTCGGGTTTATATAGGACTCAATGATGCCATACTCAGCACACACTGTCCTCTGGAAGTTGACAAAAGCAAAGTAAGTCCCCTCCCCTACATATTGTACCCTTGCACCTTTTAGTGTCTTTCAATGGGCACTAAAGTATGTTTTTAGCCTTGTTGAAATAATAAATAATTTAAAAAAATGACGTAGGGTGACGGGTCCCCCCATTTTTGATAACCAGCAACGGTAAAACAGACAGCTGCGGTGTAATCAGGCTGGGAAGGCCCATGGTTATTTGACCCTTCCCAGCATAAATAAAGCCACCTGCAGCCACCCCAGAAGTGGCGTAGCACTAATCCTGCTAATTTGTCCTGCTCTTCCTGACTGCCCTCGTGCAGTCACAATCTTGGTAATATTTTTGGGGTCGAGGTTAGCTGTGAATTCACAGCTGACATAAAGCCTAGGGGTTAGTAATGGAGAGGAGTTTATCAGACACCCCCATTACTAACCCAGTAAGTGTAAAGAAAACACACAGGAAAAAAATAGTTAATTTGAATAAAGACTCCCCCACGCTCCCTCCTCATTTACTAATTTATTAATTTAAAAAAATCCTCAATGTTTCGATGTAATTTAATGGAGTAATATACTATGATAGCTATCGAATCCTATGAAGCCTCATTCTCAGAATGAGTCTCAATAGGTCTCTTGCAGTCAGTGTCACGCACAGAATTTCTAACACTCCCCATCGACATTTGTTTGTAGGGCAATTGTCCTGCTCTTACCCCCATTTTCGTTCTTTTTGCAGCCCTTAGCCCTTGCTTCCACCATTGTACAGCACAAACGTTTGGGTCCCCATTAACTTCTATATGGTTCAGGGCTCGGGGCCAAGTCTGGGTACCGAGCCAAATATTTTGGCCTCTCCTGGCGAACCCGAATATCCCTAGTGAGGATGAAACACTATGTACATACATATAAGTTAGTGTTTACACCCAAGTTATACAATAGGTTTATACTGGAAAATATCCCATCATATGGTCAGATATAGTCAGTGATGGGCTGTAAAATCCTAATTTTCATAATTAACCCATTGTACATATAGATATTTGCTATATTACAGATATCTATATCTGTATACAGTGCCTACAAGTAGTATTCAACCCCCTGCAGATTTAGCAGGTTTGATAAGATGCAGATAAGTTAAAGCCTGCAAACTTCAAACAAGAGCAGGATTTATTAACAGATGCATAAATCTTACAAACCAACAAGTTATGTTGCTCAGTTAAATTTTAATAAATTTTCAACATAAAAGTGTGGGTCAATTATTATTCAACTCCTAGGTTTAATATTTTGTGGAATAACCCTTGTTTGCAATTACAGCTAATAATCGTCTTTTATAAGACCTGATCAGGCCGGCACAGGTCTCTGGAGTTATCTTGGCCCACTCCTCCATGCAGATCTTCTCCAAGTTATCTAGGTTCTTTGGGTGTCTCATGTGGACTTTAATCTTGAGCTCCTTCCACAAGTTTTCAATTGGGTTAAGGTCAGGAGACTGACTAGGCCACTGCAACACCTTGATTTTTTCCCTCTTGAACCAGGCCTTGGTTTTCTTGGCTGTGTGCTTTGGGTCGTTGTCTTGTTGGAAGATGAAATGACGACCCATCTTAAGATCCTTGGTGGAGGAGCATGATCATGATCATGGTTCTTGGCCAAAATCTCCAGGTAGGCCGTGCTATCCATCTTCCCATGGATGCGGACCAGATGGCCAGGCCCCTTGGCTGAGAAACAGCCCCACATGATGCTGCCACCACCATGCTTGACTGTAGGGATGGTATTCTTGGGGTCGTATGCAGTGCCATCCAGTCTCTAAACGTCACGTGTGTGGTTGGCACCAAAGATCTCGATCTTGGTCTCATCAGACCAGAGAACCTTGAACCAGTCTGTCTCAGAGTCCTCCAAGTGATCATGAGCAAACTGTAGACGAGCCTTGACATGACGCTTTGAAAGTAAAGGTACCTTAGGGGCTCGTCTGGAACGGAGACCATTGCGGTGGAGTACGTTACTTATGGTATTGACTGAAACCAATGTCCCCACTGCCATGAGATCTTCCCGGAGCTCCTTCCTTGTTGTCCTTGGGTAAGCCTTGACTCTTCGGACAAGCCTGGCCTTGGCACTGGTGGAAACTTTCAAAGGCTGTCCAGGCCATGGAAGGCTAACAGTAGTTCCATAAGCCTTCCACTTCCGGATGATGCTCCCAACAGTGGAGACAGGTAGGCCCAACTCCTTGGAAAGGGTTTTGTACCCTTTTCCAGCCTTGTGACCCTCCACGATCTTTTCTTTGATGGCCTTGGAATGCTCCTTTGTCTTTCCCATGTTGACCAAGTATGAGTGCTGTTCACAAGTTTGCGGAGGGTCTTAATTAGTCAGAAAAGGCTGGAAAAAGAGATAATTAATCCAAACATGTGAAGCTCATTGTTCTTTGTGCCTGAAATACTTCTTAATACTTTAGGGGAACCAAACAGAATTCTTGTGGTTTGAGGGGTTGAATAATAAATGACCCTCTGAATAAACTTTTCACAATTTAAAAAAAAAAAAAGAAATAACATTCTTTTTTGATGCAGTGCATTGCACACTTCCAGGCTGATCTACAGTCCAAATGTCACAATGCCAAGTTAATTCCGAATGTGTAAACCTGCTAAATCTGCAGGGGGTTGAATACTACTTGTAGGCACTGTATATAACTCTGGTAAAGGTTTGCATTATGCAAGTGAGAGAACTTCCTAAGATGGACAAAACAGATGCCACTCTAAACATATAAATAACCCATCACATGGCACTCAGGATGGGCTCACTCACTTGAAGGACTTCATGGACACAACACATGCTGTCTGAGCTGCAACTTGCCACACTATGGCTTAAACCATTCAAGATTCAAGCAAAGTTGGGTGAGAAAGATACTAAACTTATATATATAATGAGAAAACATATGTGGTGCCCCTGCGGCCTTAGGCACCACAAGGAACTGCACCTCACTCGAGGTGCAGTATTCATCGCGGATATGGAGGAGGTCGTCGCCGGTAACAATCACACCAACACTCAACCAACACATAACACGGGGGTTTTGTCATTGGGACCGGGCTAGGGTAGGTGGTGGGGTGGCCATCACGAGGCATAGGACCTCATGCCCACTAGTTCAGGGACCCGGGAGGCGGGGCACCCACAGGGAAAGTGAGGAGCCATCTGACACACTACAGGCAGTTAGCACCAGACAGCGTCTGAGTCAGGTTGTACACCGGAATGGACAAGCAAGCAAAGACACGGAAGGTTCAGGGCACGCGTTCTGGAGCCGAAGGCTTAACCCGGGTTCTGAGGAAAGCTGGGAGATCCCAGGGTTCACAGGGAGTGGAGAAGGCACCCATGACCCGTTCCACAGCACAGGAGCTGGGGTGAAGGGAGACACACAGAAGCAACCACCGGCCACGACCGCCGAAGTATCCGGGATCGGCTGAGGCCCATCACAGCGTAGCTCATTGCTCCAACGGCAGTGTGTGATGCAGGCGCAAAGAAGTGTAATTGGGATGGAACCACAGGAGAATGAAGTGTGTGTGATGTTGAGGTAGAGGAGGAGAGGTCACTTGATGCAGCACTTGCCATCCACTCTAGCACCTGCTGTTTATCAGCCTCATTTTGGAGTTGAAGCGATGTGTGGCTGCCAAAGAAATCAAGTGGAGTATGCTGTCCAGTTATGGAAATTGTCCTCATTTCTCTTGGGATATGATGAATTGGCGTTTGCTCTTTTGCTCACTAGACCTTTCACTAAAAGAACTTCACACGCGCACACCTCCAACATCCCACCTATTCCTCCTTCTATGATAACCTCGTCATGATTTACCAGTCATGGTTAATGTACCCTTCCCCATTGAAACAGACGTTTCGCAACACTATTCTCACACCTGTCAGACACCTGACTCAAAAGATAAATTATTTAGTTACTGCCTAAGTTGGCAATATTGTGAAGGTACTAAAAAGTATCACTACCTACAAAGGTGATTCACTGCATCATTTGGAGCAGACACAGTAAAATGCCAAGAAGACCTTTTTAGCTTGTTCAATAGCAAATTTTCAGCAGGCACCACTAACAGAACCTAGACATATATTTCACTGCGCAATTTAGAGCTGGCAATTTAAGTTGCAAAGAAACACTTTTTAGATACCTCCTTACCACCTTTTTTAGGCCAGGCACTAAGAAGCAACAATACCTATAACTGTGTTAGCAGAATTCTGACCTGCCAATTAAAATTAGCAAGAACCACTTTTTAAATAGTTCCGTAGTAACTTTTTTGGCCACGCACGGCTAACTACCAATACCTATAAATCTGTTTTCAGCAGGCAATTAAAATTAGCAGGCAGCAATACTTAGCAGTACTTATTTACAGGTACATGCTTCACTGGCAACTCTTTAGCAGGCACTAAAAGTAGCAATCCCTATTTCGATCATGAAATTTGCCGATATGTGACACACACACACACATTCTTTTCCATACACTGCACGTCACTATTGTACAATATCGCTCTCCTATCTATGTGAACTATGCAGCATTAAACCTGTAGCTAAGCTCACCTACAATACACGTTTCTATTGTAAACTATTGCTCTCCTATCTATCTGAACTAGCTAGAATATTTCCCCTTGCTAAGCGGACTGTCTAGCAGCCCTGGTGGCAGCAACGTCCCTATTGTTTCATATTCACAAAATGTTTCCAAGGCAATCTGTCCGAGATTAATATGCACAGAAGATTCGAGCATCTCCATCAGCGATATTAGTTTCCCGGATAACCCGGAATCTTATGCAAATTAAGTAAATAATATAATAAGTTAAACAGAGTTCATGTTTACCCTGCAGCTTTAGTTCTACAAAACAGTCCTCATCTTTTATACATAAGCTGGCATTTATGATCATAGACAAGGCATTATGAGTTGTTTACACACATTATCAATATAACATAGAGGTAGACTTTGTGAGGTTAATAAGCGGTCATTTCATGTAGATCCATTATCTTAGCTGGTATTGTGCCTGATGGCATATGTTCATTTCGATGGGGGATTAGAAGACTATTAAAAAATAATAATTAAAGGAACACTCTAGAATTATACACTGTGAAAGACCTGAGAGGGTGATGCATGGATTCAAAACCACCAACACCCTGGTGTCCACCCAGGATTACCTGATGTTGATGGAGATCCTGCTGTTGTCTTCTTCTGTATGTAATTTATTATTATAGAGGCTTAGAGTCATTAGATCTACCCTAATCAGGAAGAAGGAGCAAAATGACTGGCTAAATATGTGAAGACTATTTTGTTTGTTTTTTGGTTCAGTTTCTTAAGGCAAAAAAAATTGTTGGATAAGTTACATATTCACAGGATGGCAATGCCTACTCTTTGTAGTCCTACTGATTATCCCCCTGTAATCCTATTACGTGCCACCGGGAATGCCGAGGTCGCCAATGTCTCTCTCCAGTTACATGAAAGTTCCTAGTAATGCAATACACACTAGCTAAGCATTCAGAAATACATATACCGTATATTACACAACCATTTTCCTGCATATACAATACACATTAAACGTGTTGTTACACACAAAGATATAAAAAATATACATATGTTATCCTGTCATTTCTACCAACAATTGCCCCCCCCACAAAAAAAAGTGGAAAAAAAGGGAAAAACAACTGTGTGCTGCAAACTTAATCCTTTATGGATGGAGATTAATGTGCTGAGTTTCAGATGACCAGATTAATTATTTTTTCACTTTCACATATTTATAGCCATTTTTTATTTTTAAGTAAACATCAGTATATGCAGTTGTTTTTTTTTAATTTAAGATTTATTATCAGTTTAAGGTTGAAAATATTATTATTATTATTATTATTATTATTATATTATTTATTACTAGCTGTAGTACCCGGGCGTTGCCCGGGATAGTAACTGTCTCTTTGTCTCTCTCCCAGTCTGTCTGTGTGTCTGTCTCTGTGTGTCTCTGTGTGTGTGGCTCTGTCTGTCTGTCTCTCTGTCTTTCTTTCCCTGCCTGTTTCTGTGTGTCTGTCTCTATCCATGTCTGGCTGTATCTATCTCTCTGTCTGTCTTTGTATCAGTCTCTCTGTCTGTCTCTTTATCTCTGTCTGTCTGTCTCTCTCTCTGTGTCTGTCTGCCTCTCTCTCTCTGTGTCTTTATATCTTTCTCTTTCTCTGTGTCTGTCTGTCTCTTTCCCTGTCTGTCTCTTTCCCCGTCTGTCTCTCTCCCTGTCTGTTTCTTTGCCCATCTGTCTCTTTCCCTCCCTGTTTTTTTTCCTATCTTTCTCTCCCCTTATGTCTCTCCCTATCTGTCTCTTTCCCCGTCTGTCTCTTCCCCCCCTCTGTCTCTTTCACCGTCTGTCTCTTTCACCCTCTCTTTTTCCCTGTCTGTCTCTTTCCCCTTCTGTCTCTTTCCCCCTCTGTCTCTTTCCCCCTCTGTCTCTTTCCCAGTCTGTCTCTCTCACCGTCTGTCTCTCCCCATTTGTCTCTTTCCCCATCTGTCTCTTTCCCCCTCTGTCTCTTTCCCCCTCTGTCTCTTTCCCCCTCTGTCTCATTCCCCCTCTGTCTCATTCCCCCTCTGTCTCTTTCCCCATCTGATTTTTTTCCCCATCTGTCTCTTTCCCCCTTTGTCTCGCTCCCTGTCTGTCTCTTTCCCCCTCTGTCTCTTTCCTTCTCTGTCTCTTTCCCCGTCTGTCTCTTTCCCTGTCTGTATCTCCCCGTCTATCTCTTTCCCCCTCTGTCTCTTTCCCCCTCTGTCTCTTTCCCCCTCTGTCTCTTTCTCCCTCTGTCTCTTTCCCCCTCTGTCTCTTTCCCTGTCTGTCTCTTTCCCCCTCTGTTTCTTTCCTCCTCTGTCTCTTTCCCAGTCTGTCTCTGTCCCTTTCCCTGTCTTTGTCTCTTTCCCTGTCTATCTCTTTCCCTGTCTGCCTCTTAGGAGTACTTTGCACGCTGTGACATCGCTAGCCAATTGTAGCGATGCCGAGCATGATAGTCCCCGCCCCCGTCGCAGATGCGATATCTTGTGATAGCTGCCGTAGCGAACATTATCACTATGGCAGCTTCACACGCACTTACCTGCCCTGCGACGTCGCTCTGGCCAGCGACCCGCATCCTTCATAAGGGGGCAGGTCGTGCGGCGTCACAGCGACGTCACACGGCAGGCGGCCAATAGAAGCGCAGGGTCGGAGATGAGCGGGATGTAAACATCCCGCCCACCTCCTTCCTTCCGCATTGCAGGCGGGACGCAGGTAAGGAGATGTTACTCGCTCCTGCGGCCTACATACACAGCGATGTGTGTTGCCGCAGGAATGAGGAACAACATCGTATCTGTCGCTGCAGCGAAATTATGGAAATGACCGACACTACACAGATCACCGATTTTCGACGCTTTTGCGATCGTTTATCGGTGCTTCTAGGCTTTATACGTTGCGACGTCATTACCGGCGCCGGATGTGCGTCACTTTCGATTTGACCCCGATGAGATCGCAGTAGCGATGTCGCAACGTGTAAAGTACCCCTTACTCTGTCTGTGTCTGTCTGTCTCTTTCTTTCTCTTTATACATGTCTCCACCGACATCTTATCGCCTCACACATAAACTTCTTATATTAACAATTTATTTTGTTCCTATAGCAACCACTCACAGCTGCTATTAATAAGCTGTAACACCTATCTCCATTGATTTTAATGGAGGCAGGATTTTTGCAGAGTAACTGTAAAGTGTGGGGTTAAATTTTCCTGTCAAAACATAGTCTGTGACATTCCATGAGTCACATGGAGTGTCTGTGCAAAATTTTGTGATTGTAAATGCGATGGTGTGGATTCCTTTAGCGGACATATATACATACGTACACACATACATACACTCAGCTTTATATATTAGATTTTAGCGTCATTTATTCCATGGTGCTTTACATGTGAAAAGGGGTACACAATAGGGACAAGTACAGTAATCAAACAATACAAGGCACAGACAGGTACAGAAGGAGAGAGGACCCTGCCTGCAAGGGCTCACTGTCTACAGGTGATGGGTGAGGATACAGTAGGTGAGGACAGAGCTGGTCATGCAGTGCTATAGTGGACAGAGGGTTACTGTAGGTCAGGGGTCTCAAACACGCAGCCATCGGGCCGCATGCGGCCCCTCAGGCTGCTTCGTGCGGCCTCCAGGCTCGTGCCCCTGTTCACTATCGCAGCAGGTGCAGGGGCCGCAGCCACTGTCTGCACTTTATGTCAGATGATTGTATTGCCGGCGCTGTTCTCTCGTGTCGGCAACACAATCATCTGACATAAATCACTGACAGTGACACTGCACCGGCCGCGATAGTGAACAGGGGCACGGGCCCCTGGGGGCCGCACGAAGCATAGATGAGGCAGCTGAGGGAACGCGGGACAGGTGAGAAGAATGGTGGGTTTTTTTGTTTTTTTTTGTGTGTGTGTGTATGTGAAGGACGGCACATTAACCCCTTATCGACCTATGATGTACTGGGTACGTCATGGCTTCCTGGTACTTAAGGACCCATGAAATACCCAGTACGTCATGGCGAAATTGCGACTCCCGTAGCCCCGGTGGCTGCGATCGCTTTGCAAATACCTTAGATTCGGGGAGGAGGGGACCTCTACATGACCTCATGAGGGGTGGTGTCTCCTCCCCGGACCTACAAAGGCTGTGATTGGCTGACGAACGCTGCTCAGCCAATCACAGCCACTGTAATGTTTCAGCCATTGAAAATGGTTGAAACATTGAAATCCAGCCATGGTCAGTGCAGCTGTAGCCCTGATCATTGGCTGGAGCTGGGTGATCTCTGTTTCACCCGCCCCCAGCTCTGATTGGAGAGACCGGCCTTGGGACCGATCTGTCCAATCACTGTGGATCTGGGGCAGGAGACCGCCCCCCTCAGCTTTACTCCAGCATCTGTGGAAGCCGAAGGGAGCGATCGGTAAGTTATAGCCATTGCCCCCCCCCCCATTACTACAGGATGGGGACAAAGTGCGCACATTACTGTGGGATGGGCAGGGCCGGACTGGGACTAAAATTCAGCCCTGGCATTTGGGGGTACACAGGCCTACTTTTCGCGTGGTGAATGTGTTATTTATTTTCTGCACTTGTATATGTGAAACACCAAAAATAGAAGAATAGAATCCGTACCACATTTATATTCACAGTATATTATAAATATAAGGTCATTGATATATAACCAAAACGTGGGGATATTGGATCAATGGGACCATTCGGATTAAATACTGAACCAAAGAAGAAAAACCGAACAATATGGTCACTTCATATATCTTTATTGATGTAAAAATACACACAAATAAATAAAATAAATATTAAAAGACACAAAGCTGTGAACTGGAAAAACGGCGTCAAAAACCTGCATATCATGTGATAACAATATTAATGAATCAAAGTTTCTCAGACAAGTACAATAGGACAGAGGGTAGTATATGGGAATTCAGAGGCTATGTGCGTAGTAAATAATAAATTATATGTATATATATATATGGAATAAAGTGTCAAGTGCAAAAGGTTTATAGCAGCAGTGATATCACAATGGAACTATCAGCAAAATTTATATAGTTTATAATCAGAAACATTACAGCTGCTGACACATTATAAGCATGGGGGGCAGGCGTCGCATAACAGGAGGTGGTCGTGCTCCGTGGCCATTGGTAATTACATTAGTGCTTTATATCAGTGCTTAATATTTCTATTGACCTTTACTGTGTCGATTCTGACACTTGCTTAATGCTATACAGACTTGAGTATACCTTTTTCTCCTCTGGCCATTAATATCTGAGCCGCCCTCCTCCTCCTATATCTCACCTGCTTTTTTAGGCCATTGGCTTAGTATTTTGTGGAATTCATGCATAATATGCTTATAATGTGTCAGCAGCTGTAATGTTTCTGATTATAAACTATATAAATTTTGCTGATAGTTCCATTGTGATATCACTGCTGCTATAAACCTTTTGCACTTGACACTTTATTCCATATATATATATACATATAATTTATTATTTACTACGCACATAGCCTCTGAATTCCCATATACTACCCTCTGTCCTATTGTACTTGTCTGAGAAACTTTGATTCATTAATATTGTTATCACATGATATGCAGGTTTTTGACGCCGTTTTTCCAGTTCACAGCTTTGTGTCTTTTAATATTTATTTTATTTATTTGTGTGTATTTTTACATCAATAAAGATATATGAAGTGACCATATTGTTCGGTTTTTCTTCTTTGGTTCAGTACTTGTATATGTGAGTACTGTATGGCACAATGTGAGTACTTTATGGCACTATGTGAGCACTGTATGGCACTATGTGACACTGTATGGCACTATGTGACATTGTATGGTGCTATGTGAGCACTGTATGACATAATGTGACACTGTATGGCACTATGTGATCACTCTATGGCATTATGTGACACTGTATGGCACTATGTGAGTACTGCATGGCATTATGTGAGTACTGTATGGCATTATGTGAGAACTGTAGGGCATTATGTGACACTGTATGGCACTATGTGAGTACTGTATGGCATTATGTAAGTACTGTATGGCACTATGTGAGCACTTTATGGCACTATGTGAAACTGTATGGCACTATGTGACACTGTATGGCGCTATGTGAGCACTGTATGCCATTATGTGACACTGTATGGCATTATGTGACACTGTATGGCACTATGTGACACTGTATGGCACTATGTGACACTGTATGGCGCTATGTGAGCACTGTATGACATTATGTGACACTGTATGGCATTATGTGACACTGTATGGCACTATGTGAGTACTGTATGGCATTATGTGAGTACTGTATGGCATTATGTGAGCACTGTAGGGCATTATGTGACACTGTATGGCACTATGTGAGTACTGTATGGCATTATGTAAGTACTGTATGGCATTATGTGAGTACTGTATGGCACTATGTGAGCACTGTATGGCATTATGTGACAGTGTATGGCACTATGTGAGCACTGTAGGGCACTATGTGAGCACTGTAGGGCACTATGTGACACATTTTTGCAGTGTGTAGCAGACCTTGATGTATTTTCTGCTCTTTGCTTCCCTGATCTGTGGATTGTTCCGCCACATACCTGTGTCCTAATAACTGTACAAGCGCTGCAGTCACTACAGGGGATTGTACCTGTGCGGCAAGGTCCAGGACTAATATCACTGAAATCACACTAATTAGTCCTCGATTACCCCTCTCCCCCCCCACACACACACACACACTACAATGCACCCCCATTACCCCTCCCCACACACACACACAGTACACTGCACCCCTATTACACACACACACACACACACACACAATACAATGCACCCCCATTACCCCCCCCACACACACACACACACACACACACACAATACAATGCACCCCATTACCCCTCCACACACATAAAATACAATGCACCCCCATTACCCACACACACACACACGCACACACGCACACACACACACACACACAATACAATGCACCCCCATTACCTCTCCCCACACACACACAGTACAATGCACCCCCATTACCCACACACAATACAATGCACGCTCCATTACCCCTCCCCACCACACACACAATACAATACACCCCTCATCACCCACTACACACACACACACACAATACAATGCACTCCCATTACCCCTCCTCCCTCACACAATACAATGCACCCCCCATTACCCCCTCCCCACACACAATACAATGCACCCCCATTACCCCTCCCCACACACACACACAGTACAATGCACCCCCATTACACACATACACACACACACACAATACAATGCACCCCCATTACCCCTCCCCACACACAGTACAATGCACCCCCATTACCCCTCCCCACACACACACACAGTACAATGCACCCCTATTACACACACACACACAATACAATGCACCCCCATTACCCCTCCCCAAACACACACACACACAATACAATGCACCCCCATTACCCCTCCCCACACACACACACACACACACACACAATACAATGCACCCCCATTACCCCTCCACACACATACAATACAATGCACCCCCATTACCCACACACACACACACACAATACAATGCACCCCCATTACCTCTCCCCACACACACACAGTACAATGCACCCCCATTACCCACTCACAATACAATGCACGCTCCATTACCCCTCCCCACCACACACACACAATACAATACACCCCCCCATCACCCACTACACACACACACACACACATACACACACAATACAATGCACTCCCATTACCCCTCCTCCCTCACACAATACAATGCACCCCCCATTACCCGCTCCCCACACACAATACAATGCACCCCCATTACCCCTCCCCACACAGACACAGTACAATGCACCCCCATTACACACATACACACACACAATACAATGCACCCCCATTACCCCCCCCCACACACACACACACACACACAATTCAATGCACCCCCATTACCCCTACACACACATACAATACAATGCACCCCCATTACCCCTACACACACACACACACACAGTACAATGCACCCCTATTACACACACACACACAATACAATGCACCCCCATTACCCCTCCCCAAACACACACACACACAATACAATGCACCCCCATTACCCCTCCCCACACACACACACACACACACACACACAATACAATGCACCCCCATTACCCCTCCACACACATACAATACAATGCACCCCCATTACCCACACACACACGCACACAATACAATGCACCCCCATTACCTCTCCCCACACACACACAGTACAATGCACCCCCATTACCCACTCACAATACAATGCACGCTCCATTACCCCTCCCCACCACACACACAATACAATACACCCCCCATCACCCACTACACACACACACACACACATACACACACAATACAATGCACTCCCATTACCCCTCCTCCCTCACACAATACAATGCACCCCCCATTACCCGCTCCCCACACACAATACAATGCACCCCCATTACCCCTCCCCACACAGACACAGTACAATGCACCCCCATTACACACATACACACACACAATACAATGCACCCCCATTACCCCCCCCCACACACACACACACACACACAATTCAATGCACCCCCATTACCCCTACACACACATACAATACAATGCACCCCCATTACCCCTACACACACACACACACACACAATACAATGCACCCCCATTACCTCTCCCCACATACACACAGTACAATGCACCCCCATTACCGACACACACAATACAATGCACGCTCCATTACCCCTCCCCCCCACACACACAATACAATACACCCCCCCATCACCCACTACACACACACACACAATACAATGCACTCCCATTACCCCTCCTCCCTCGCACAATACAATGCACCCCACATTACCCCCTCCCTACACACAATACAATGCACCCTCTATTATCCCCTCTCCAGACACAATACAATGCACCCCAATCACCCCCTACACACACAAATTACACTACCCCATCACTACACACTCCTGCCTCCCCCCCTCCCTCGGAATACAGTACTCTCCCTCTGCCTGTCACAAAGCTGTGTTCCTTCACAAATGTTCCCCGTTATGTGTCCTCAGCCTCTCCCCACTTATCTCCATTAATTAAACCTGCCATCTTCGGCTTCTCCATGGAGCGGTTACTGCTTCCTGATGTCCCCTGTGTGGCGCCCGCAGCACAGTGATGACGTCAGCAAGGTGCTGATCTCATCATGTTGCTGCACGTCGGGGGCGGGGCCCAGAACTGGCATGCTGTTCAAATGTATTTACATCTGAAAGACGCAAATACATTTGCATAGGAAGGAGGAAGCTGCGGTCACCGGCACCGCCACTGCCGTGCTCCTGAGCAATGTGTGCATGCCGGGCTGGCACAGCAGCACACAACAGGGCCAGCACAGCACATCGCTGCCTCCTGGTCCCGCTGCAGCTAGTGTGCCCGGCATGCACACACTGATGAGGAGCGCGGCGGTGACTGCAGTACAGCGGACCACTATAGGCACCGACCCACCACAGGGACCGGCCCATCTGGCATTTGCCAGAATTTCCCTATGGTCAGTCTGGGCCTGGGGATGGGGATAAGGCTGGGGACATTACTATAGGATTGGGACATTACTATAGGATGGGGACATTACAAGGATGGGCACAATACTGTTGAAATGGGACATTATTACTATAGAATGGGGACAAGGCTGGGGACATTACTATAGGATGGGTCAAGGTGAGCACATTACTATACGATGGGGAATAGGATGGGCAGAGTACTACAGGATAGGGACACTACTACAAGGGGACAAGGATGGGAAACATTACTATAGAATAGGGATAATGCTGGGGACATTACTATAGGATGGGGACAAGGTTGGCACATTACTATAGGATGGGGACATTACTATAAAATGGGGATATTACTATAGGATGGGACAGTACTATAGGATGGGGACATTGCTACAAGGGGACAAGGATGGGGAACATTACTATAAGATGGGGACAAGGATGGACACATTACTATAGATTGGGGACATTACTATAGGATCGGGACAAGTATGAACACATTAGTACAGGATGGGCACATTACGATAAGATGGGGACAAGGCAGGGGACATTACTATAGGATGGGGATAAGGATGGGCACATTACTATAATATGGGGACAAGGATGAGGAACATTAGTACAAGATGGGGACAAGGATGGGGAACATTACTTTAGGATGGGGACAAGGATGAGCACATTACTGTGGGATGGGGGCTAGGATGGGGCACAATACTACAAGGGGACAAGGATGGGCACATTACAACAAGATGGGGAACATTACTAAAAGATGTTGGTCAAAGTTTCTATATAGTGCTATTTGTAAGCCTATTAGTTACAAGAAAGGGATAAAATGTAAAAAAAAATATATATATATATTTTTTTATATATATTTAAACAAAGAATGTGCACGTTTGCTATAATAAACAAGTTGTTTATGTTGTTGCTGATGTTCAAAATCAGTGATCCAAACGTGTGTAAAAAAAAAAAATTATATTATATATGGTACCAATAAAAATGTCACTTTGTCCTGCAAAGAATGCGGCCCCCCAAATTATTTTTTTCCTCTGTGCGGCCCATACACCCAGCCAAGTTTGAGACCCCTGCTGTAGGTTGTAGGTTTAACAATAATTATTCTGTATTATTTATTTCTGCAAGTTACTGTTCACTATAATTGACGTGTTGACTGTATTGTATGTGCTTTTGTCTAGGGTATTTAATGTTTTGGACCTAATGAAGGGGTCGGATTGTCCCATTACGCGTTGTGTAATAAAGGGTTAAACGCCATCGCCTGGTGTGTGTCGGATCTGAACAGCGCCCAGACAACCGCCCTTCTTTCACTGCATGTACCTGTTGGCCATTAGTTTCTTGTCTGGGAGCGGGCGGCTAGTGTGGCAGCTCGATTCTGAATCTGCCTGTTCAGGTCTATGCGCTGTGCTCTTTGCGGAGCAGTGGCCGTAAACATTGCCGGTGCCCTGGGAATTGATCTCCGGTGGACTGATCTCGGTGGGATACGGAGATCTGGGAAGTGACTTGCAAACCCGTGAATATAATCATAACCTTGATCCAGAGTTGTCAGCACAACGGAACCTTTTTCCTAACAGTTACAAATTCACACAGGAGCGCCTCCACATTTGTGTTTTGATTTATTGTTTTGAGACATTAACTTAAAGTTCATTAAAAAATGTAATTATTTTTACACGTTATCTTTTATTAAACACATAGAAACAAATGTCACTATTGTTTTCTTTACCTACAGTAAATTATAGTAGTATATATATATCTGTCTGGATTTACAAGTGCAATATACCTACTTTATAAAAAAAGAATAACATTTATGCAATGACGGCATCCCTGTCCCTAAACACGTTGGCATCCTGGTGCTTCCTAGCACTGAAGTCCCTGCTCTCTCCTCTTCCCCAGCCCAGTAGGGATACCGTTGCTGTTACCTACTCATCCTCGGCCACCCAATTGTCCTTGTGGGCATACCTAGCTTGCGCAGTTCCCTGCACTCCTGCACGGCCAACCACTTGCTTATATAGCCACCCATGTGTTTTGTGATCCTGCGTTGCCACACACGTATAATGCGGACCCTGGTTTCCCTCCATGGCTGCCCACATGTGTTTCGGCGCCTGGCTCCCGCCAGGGTTTCTATTCACCAGGCCCTCCACATGCTACAGGAGGTTTCCTGGTCTCCAGTGTAGGCTGTGCTCCCCACCTCTTTAAGGGGAAAAATTTCAAAAAGGGAAAAAAGTTCAAATGATGTCAATGACCAACTACCAATGAGAAATAAATATATAGAGTTAATTCAATTTCTAAATCATTAATTTAGAACATGTAGTGTCAGGGATCCCCAATCGTGTGACTTTGGAAATGAGAGAGCAGCGTCCATTTCAGAAACTAAGCCAAACACTTGTATTGTGATAGGGTATTCCTTCCCAAGGTCACTGTGCACTGAACCCCTGCCATGCCTACTCCCGGTGCCGGTGGAGAAGTGGTGGACATTAACAAGTTATGCTGCCTTGGCTTGATTACATACATACAGGGGGATGACAGTTTTAGATTTAATTTTTGTTATTACCAGAGCACAGAGTGGGCATTATTACTGTGTAGAGTCACGATAATACTATATGGATCATGTTCTCAAAAGGTCACTCCCATCTTTGTTGTAACCCACTGCTTAAGAATCACCCTGTAAAGTCCTATCCTAGGTTAGCTTCTAAGTAACAACCACTACCACCCTTTTACAAAAACACATCTTCAGAGATTACTTTAATCACACCATTATGCTCAAGAGTCAAGACTGCTTTAGTTTATTAGTTGCTGTGAGTTACCATTGACCCTTCTCCGTTGGAAATATCACCTGGTTACCTATATTATGCTATCACCATAGATGTGAAATAATAATCTTGGGTTATGTCATGTTTTGCAATGCTATAGTGTTTTGCTTTGCCAGCAAAGTATGGCTGTTAGATAATATTATACACATTTAGTTAGGCATTATGCAGTAAGTTTATATCTGACTAATGTCACTTTATTATCCAGAGTTGCCATGTTGATGTGCTATTAATACAATTTTATTATCCTTTATAATGGGACAGATTTATGACTGATGGATGTTAGGCCGCCTGAGAGATGCAAGTGAGTGATGACAATCAGAATGTGGTGTGGTAGCGAGTTAAGGGAGAGACCAGTCTGAAGGACCGCCACTAGTGGCAAGATTTGGGACTGTCTTTAAGGCCCCCTTCACATGTCCGTGTCTCCGGTACGTGTTAGGTCCGTTTCCGTATGTACCGGAGACACGGTCACACGTACTCCAACGTTATTCAATGTATGGAGTTACACGTGCGTTTTTCCATAAGATGCGTGTGTCCGTGTGCGTGATACGTTTGTTTGTCCATAAAACACGGATGTATGTCCGTTTTCTGCACGGAACGTGCACACACGCACCCAATGAAAGTCTATGGGTCCACGAGCACACGTACGTGACACGGATGCATCTCCGTATGGTTCGTGTACGTTTTGTGCTTTTTTGAAGCGATGTCGGCCAATCTTTTTTTTCTGTGTATGTCAGCCAATCTCCCTCAGTCCATCGGTCGGTCTCTCTCTCTGTCTGTCCCTCTCTCAGTCTGTCGGTCAGTCTCCCCCCTCTCTCATACTCACCGTTCCCCAATCACTGCCGCGACGCTGCACAGCTGTTAAAAAAACTCCGGCAGCTTTTACTATTTTCGGGCGCTCATTATTCAATCTCGTATTCCCTGCTTTCCCCGCCCACCGGCACCTATGATTGGTTGCAGTGAGACACGCCCCCACGCTGAGTGACAGCTGTCTCACTGCAACCAATCACAGCCGCCGGTGGGTGTGTCAATATCGAGCAGTAAAAAAAAAAAAAATAATTAAAATAAAACGACGTGCTATTCCCCCAAATTTTGATACTAGCCAGGGTAAAGCCAAATGGCTGAAGGCTGGTATTCTTAGGATGGGGAGCTCCACGTTATGGGGAGACCCCCAGCCTAAAACTATCAGCCATCAGCCGCCCGGAATTGCCGCATCCATTAGATGTGACAATCTTGGGACTGTGCCCGGCTCATCCCAATTTGCCCTGGTGCGTTGGCAATCGGGGTAATAAGGAGTTAATGGCAGCAGCCCATAGCTGCCACTAAGTCCAAGGTTAATCATGACCGGCGTCTCCCCGAGATACCTTCCATGATTAACCTGTAAGTTAAAGAAAATAAGCACACACAACGAAAAATCCTTTATTTGAAATAATAAACAAAAAAACCCCCCTCATTCACCACTTTATTAAGCCCCGAAAATCCCTCCAGCTCTGGCATAAGCCACGAAGGTCCCACGACGCTCTCAGCTCTGCTACATGAAAGTGACAGGAGCTGCAGTAGAACACCGCCACTCCTATCAGCTCCACGCAGCAACTGAGGTGAGTCGCGCGATCAGCGATGATGTCACTCAGATCACTCGCGGCCACCGCTGGATCCTCCAACTATGACAGCAAGTCGCCCGAGTGACAGCGATGAAGTCACAGGTGAGTTGCGATCTCGGTTGGAGGATCCAGCTAGCCGCGGGTAGCCTGAGTGACAGCAGCGCTAATCGTGCTGCTCACTTCAGTCACTCGGGATTAGCGGTCACCGGTGAGTCCTTCACGGGTGACCGCTAATCAGTACGTGACACAGACAGAGCCACAGGATGACAATGAACTCGGGTGAAGTTCACCCGAGTTCATTCTCATTGTGCGACGCTGTCTGTCTGCTGTCAGCAGGCATATAGCAACGTCATTGTGCATCACACATGGAACATTTCACACGGACAACACACGGACATTACACTTACGCATCTCACGCACACACGGACATTCCACATGCACACACAAATAGCATACACAATCACACGGATGTCACACGTTACATTGATCAATGCGATTGCTAAATATCTCCTTTTTCCTAATATTCATAGCAGGTATGCAATTCATTATTCACATGTTCAAATTAGCAGGTAGCATTTTTCATTGTATATTCCAATATTTTTCCATATGCTTGAGGCATTATACCATTATCTAAGTTTGATGTGCAGCCTTATTCTTATATATAGTATGTATTTTTGGCTTGCACTCATATATATATATATATTGGTGCTCACTTCAGTTATCCTATTCAGTTACACGTACCATAAAAACGGACTTAAAAACGGAACACGGACCCGTGTTTTTCACGGACATGTGAAGGGGACCTAAAGGTGAATTGCACTGGTTGCAAGTGAAAGGGCAGGATGATGGGTCACTAATATGTGATCAGCAAAATATGCATTCTCATCCCCCTGTAGCCTCTGCACAAAGTATAAGGCCTCTGCCACATTCACGTGAAAATCACGCACGTGCCGAGAGACACGTATTTCCCCTGCGTGTTGCGTGCAGGTAAGTACGTGTCTCTGGTACGTGCGGGACACGTGTGTTCTATGTGTGCTATCCGCGATAGCACACGTAGAACCGGTAATTAACATACTCACCTGGTCCTTCCTGCTGTCCGCGCTGCTGTCCGTGGTGCTGATCCTCGGTCTCCAGCCCTCCCGTCTCCCCGCTGCTGCTGCCAGGCAGTGAAGTGAATATTCAATGAGAATAATGAGTGGCGGTCAGCAGCAAGAGGCAGCAGCGGCAGAGACAGGAGGGTTGGAGAAGGTGAGTAAATTTTTTTTTTTTTTTTCACTGACACGTGTGTTTTCTCCAGCGCGTGTCACACGGGATCGCATCCACACTACACCCGTGTGGTACGGGTGCGGGCCGTGTGACACCCGTGCTGCGGCAGAAAACACTGACATGTCAGTGCTTTGAAAAACGCACACACGTACAAACGCACACGGACACACGTTCTGTGTGGTTTTACGTGTGTGTGCCTGTTAGAATAGGGTAGCATTGCTTAACGTGTCTCCGTGCCACCGGTACGTGTAAAAAATAACAAACACGTGCCGGCGGCACGGATGTGTGTCACAGGCCTAAAAGATAGGACTTTCCCGTCAGTAGCGGTTAGACTCCCACACAGCAAAGGCGGTACAGGAGGAAGTTTAGCCAGAAGAGCGCCAGAGCCATTAAAAATAGTAGCTAGCAGTGGGGGTACATAACCACTCAATATTATCGTGCCCTGGCCACAGACTTAAGTGGGCTTTACATGCTACGATATCGTTAATGAATTATCGTCGGGGTCACGGTGTTTGTGACGCACATCCAGCGTCATTAATGAGATCGCAGTGTGTGACATTTAGGGGCGACCTTAAATGATCACAAAACAGGTCAAAATCGTTTGACGCGGAGAGGTCATCCTGAAACAAAAAATCGTTTTCTGCTTATTAGCGATGTTGTTCCTCGTTCCTGCGGCACCACACATCGCTGTGTGTGACACCGCAGGAGCGACGAATATCTCCTTACCTGCCTCCACTGGCAATGCGGAAGGAAGGAGGTGGGCGGGATGTTACGTCCCGCTCATCTCCGCGCCTCTGCTTCTATTGGACGCCTGCCGTGTGACGTCGCTGTGACGCCGCACGAACCGCCCCCCTTAGAAAGGAGGCGGTTTTTCAGCCAGAGCTAGCGAGATCGCAGCGTGTAAAGCCCGCATTAGGGTCACAAAACTGCAAGAAAATCTTTGATATAAGCTGCTGCATGTGTGGTCTTTCCCAGGTTCTGTAGATCTACCATCACTAGAGATAGCCAACATTAGCAGACACGAGGGGAGCAGAAAGGCTAATGTCTAACTGTAAAATGTGCACTTGAATATAGGCAGTGAGAAGATGACTGTGTGAGGAGCAAGAAGTAGCCATACCTGAGAGATCTGAAAGCTGATGCCCAAGTGCAGTGGCAGATTAAGTGTAACAAGCTCTGGGCAGTTTAGAATGCGTGGACCCCGCTCAGCAACCATGTCACATGAACCTTTTGGGCAGCCGTGTAGTCACATGATGAACATACAGGTGCTTTGTGCAGGAACTAGCTCAGTCAGGGGTGTACATAGAAATCATGGGGCTCCATAGCAGAATTTCTAATTGAAGCCCCTAGATTCCCCATTCTTTGCAGCCATAGAGTATGATGGCAGCAAAAGTGCCCCTCAAAGACTATGATAACCCACAGTAAATTCCTCCACAGTACCCTCCTTATGCATAGTACTCCCTACTGTACCCCCCTTCAACTACCCCGGCAATGAATGGTGACCCCCAACACAGTTAGATCCCCAACTGTGACCCCCACATAGTCCTCCATATAGTATAATGCACCCCATAGTTATTCATATATTAAATGCACTCTCCATAGTTATCCATATATTATAACACATTTCCCAAGGTACTCCATGTACTGTAATTAAAAGCACCACCCATAGTCCTTCATATCATATAATACACCCCATAGTCATCTGCAGTATATAGTATAATGCACCCCATAGTCCTCCACATAGTATAATGCACCCCATAGTCTTTCATATAGTTTAATGCACCCTATAGTCTTCCATGTATTATAATGCACTCCCCGTAGTCCTCCATGTATTATAATACAATCTATATAGTCCCCCATGTGTAATAATGCACACCATACTTCTCAATGTATTATAATGCACCCCCACATATTCCTCTCTATAGAATAATGCACCCCATATTTCTCCATATAGTATAATGCAGCCCCATACTCCTCCATACAGTATAGTTTAATTCAACACTAACCTCCACTGCTACCTGGTTAGGGTAGGGTTCATTTACATTGAACACAATTTGCCATAGGCAACTAGAGGTACCCTAACTCAAAACCCTTAAAACTTATCATTTATTCTGTTTCTTAAATTTTTATAATTACGGTGCGTAACACTTAATATTAAAACCACGCAAAAAAGGGAGACTTTATTCATATAGTCTTTTAGGGAGTAAAAGGCCGCAGACCTGAATCTCTTCTATTGATCCTTTTTAATTGTCTAACCCTAAAGCTGCTGCTAAAACCTATCAGCTCCTAGCTTCCCCAACATGTTTCACCATGTCTGGCTTCATTCTCCATAGTTCTCCATATATTACATTGCAGCCCCCTTATTCCTCTTTATGGAATTATGCAGCCCTCATATTCCTCCATATAGTATAATGCACCCCCATATTTCTCCATATAGTATAATACAGTCCAATATTCCTCCATATAGTATAATCCAGTCCCAATATTCTTCAATATAGTACAATGCAGTACTCATATTCTTCCATATAGTATAATGCAGCCCCCATATATTTCCATATAGTATTATGCAGCCTCCATAGTTTTCCATATACCATAATGTACACCCATATTCCCCCTGTAGTATTATGTAGCCGCCATATTCTTCCAAATAGTATAAGGCAGTGCCCATATTCCTCCATACAGTATAATGCACCCCATTCCTCTGCAATGGGTACGGAAAGTATTCAGACCCCATTACATTTTTCACTCTTTGTTTCATTGTAGCCATTTGTTAACTTCAAAAAAGTTCATTTTTTTCTCATTAATGTACACTCTGCACCCCATCTTGGCAGAAAAAAAACAGAAATATAGAAATTTTTGCAAATTAAACAAAAAAAACCTGAAATATCCCATGGTCATAAGTATTCGTACCCTTTGCTCAGTATTGAGTAGAAGCTCCCTTTTGAGCTAGCACACCCATGAGTCTTCTTGGGAATGATGCAACAAGTTTTTCACACCTGGATTTGGGGATCCTCTGCCATTCTTCCTTGCAGATCCTCTCCAGTTCTGTCAGGTTGAATGGTGAACATTGTTGAACAGCCATTTTCAGGTCTCTCCAGAGATGCTCAATTGGGTTTAGGTCAGGGCTCTGGCTGGGCCAGTGAAGAATGGTCACAGAGTTGTTCTGAAGCCACTCCTTTGTTATTTTAGCTGTGTGCTTAAGGTCATTGTCTTGTTGGAAGGTGAACCTTCGGCCAAGTCTGAAGTCCAAAGCATTCTGGAAGAGGCTATATTTGTCTATATACAACCCCTGTCTCTGAGGATTTTCATTCAGTTGTTTACTTTTGTTTAAAAAAAAAAAGCAGATCACAGACATGGCACAAAACTAAAGTCATTTCAAATGCCAACTTTCTGGCTATAAGTAACACTAAAAAAAATAAGGAAAACATAATGTGCTAGCCAGTAATGGTTTCTTTTCAAGACCAAACAGGGGGAAAAAATTATGTAATCCCTCAATTATGAGGAAATATTATGGAATCACCCTGTACATTTTCATTCCCAAAACTAACACCTGCATCAAATAAGATCTGCTCGTTAGTCTGCATCTAAAAAGAAGTGCTCACACCTTGGAGAGCTGTTGCACCAAGTGAACTGACATGCATCATGGCTCCAATACGAGAGATGTCAATTGAAACAAAGGAGATGATTATCAAACTCTTAAAAGAGGGTAAATCATCACGCAATTTTGCAAAAGATGTTGGTTGTTCACAGTCAGCTGTGTCTAAAATCTGGACCGAATACAAACAACATGGGAAAGTTGTTAAAGGCAAACATACTGGTAGACCAAGGAAGATATCAAAGCGTCAAGACAGGAAACTTAATGCAATATGTCTCCAAAACAGGAAATGCACAACAAAACAAATGAGGAACGAATGGGAGGAAACTGGAGTTAATGTCTGTGACCGAACTGTAAGAAACCACCTAAATGAAATGGGATTTACATACAGAAAAGTTGTCATTGATGATATGGGGCTGCATAAAAGCACTGGGAAATGGCTGTCATTACATCTTCAATAAATGCCCAAGCTTACATTAAAATTTTGGACACTTATCCCCTCACACTTATCCCCTCAATTGAAAGGATGTTTGGGAATGATGAAATCATTTATCAAGATGATAATGCATCCTGCCATAGAGCAAAAACTCTGAAAACATTCCTTGAAAGAAGACACATAAGGTCAATGACATGGCCTGCAAATAGTCTGGATCTCAATCCAATTGAAAATCTTTGGTGGAAGTTGAAGAAAATGGTCCATGACAGGCTCCAACCTGCAAAGGTGATCTGGCAACAGCAATCAGAGAAAGTTGGAGCCAGATTGATGAAGACTACTGTTTGTCACTCATTGAGTCCATGCCTCAGAGACTGCAAGTTGTTATAAAAGCCAGTGGTGGTGCAACAAAATACTAGTGATGTATATGAGTGTTCTTTTGTTTGTTTGTTTTTCATGATTCCATAATTTTTCCTCATAATTGAATGATTCCATAATTCCCCCCCCCCTGTTTGGTCTTGAAAGGTAACCGTTACTGGCTAGCACATTATGGGTTTTTTTCAGTGTTTCTTAAAGTCAGAAATTTGACATTTGTAATGACTTTAGTTTTGTGCCATGTCTGTGATTTGCTTTTTTTTTTAAACAAAAGTAAACAACTGAATGAACATTGTCAGAGCCAGGTGAGTCCATAATTTTTGCCAGGGGTTGTAGTATTATGCAGCGCCCATATTCCTCCATATGGTATTCTCCATCTCTTATATTCCCCCATAGAGTATAATGCAGCCCCATATTGTTTAATGCACTTCTATAGTCACCTGTCCTCGGTTGCCCCGCTCTTCCATTCTTGCACTTTGCACATCTCAGCACAGCACTGCACAATAGTGAAGTCATCGCTCTCTGCTGTGGTGAGTTTTCAGCGCACAGACACAGCAGGAGAATGATGAGAGAGGGAGCACTTTGCTCCCTCTTTCCTCATTACTTTGATTTGTGTCAGTATCTGCAATGCCAATACAATTGAAAATGGGACTCTGGGAGGGAGATACTGCAGTCATCAACCCCCCCAACTCACGGGCATGATAGCGGCCGGGTGGTCTGCTACCATTGGCGGTACACCACTGAGTCCAGTTTCTGAAATAAGAGTCACTGATGATGTTTCATTGCAGGGAGGATCTGAGGCTACAGCAGTGATCGCAGCCTCTGCCCCCTGATGACACTTTATCTCAGCATACACTTGGGGTTCTGAAACAAAGCGTCATCAAAAGGAAGTAGGGAGGAAAAAAACAGTTAATGTCGTTAGGGAAGTATTTTAATTCAGGTATATTAGAAAATAATTTAGATTATGGCATTAAATAGATTTAGGATGAAAATTAGGTTGTATTAAGGACCACCCTTTTAAACAGACCTTTAACAGCTACAGTTAGGTCCAGAAATATTTGGACAGTGACACAATTTTCGCGAGTTGGACTTTGCATGCCACCACATTGGATTTGAAATGAAACCTCTACAACAGAATTCAAGTGCAGATTGTAACGTTTAATTTGAAGGTGTGAACAAAAATATCTGATAGAAATTGTAGGAATTGTACACATTTCTTTACAAACACTCCACATTTTAGGAGGACAAATAAACCAAACCAAAACAAAATATTTTTATTTTCAATATTTTGTTGCGAATCCTTTGGAGGTAATCACTGCCTTAAGTCTGGAACCCATGGACATCACCAAACGCTGGGTTTCCTCCTTCTTAATGCTTTGCCAGGCCTTTACAGCCGCAGCCTTCAGGTCTTGCTTGTTTGTGGGTCTTTCCGTCTTAAGTCTGGATTTGAGCAAGTGAAATGCATGCTCAATTGGGTTAAGATCTGGTGATTGACTTGGTCATTGCAGAATGTTCCACTTTTTTGCATTCATGAACTCCTGGGTAGCTTTGGCTGTATGCTTGGGGTCATTGTCCATCTGTACTATGAAGCGCCGTCCGATCAACTTTGCGGCATTTGGCTGAATCTGGGCTGAAAGTATATCCCGGTACACTTCAGAATTCATCCGGCTACTCTTGTCTGCTGTTATGTCATCAATAAACACAAGTGACCCAGTGCCATTGAAAGCCATGCATGCCCATGCCATCACGTTGCCTCCACCATGTTTTACAGAGGATGTGGTGTGCCTTGGATCATGTGCCGTTCCCTTTCTTCTCCAAGCTTTTTTCTTCCCATCATTCTGGTACAGGTTGATCTTTGTCTCATCTGTCCATAGAATACTTTTCCAGAACTGAGCTGGCTTCATGAGGTGTTTTTCAGCAAATTTAACTCTGGCCTGTCTATTTTTGGAATTGATGAATGGTTTGCATCTAGATGTGAACCCTTTGTATTTACTTTCATGGAGTCTTCTCTTTACTGTTGACTTAGAGACAGATACACCTACTTCACTGAGAGTGTTCTGGACTTCAGTTGATGTTGTGAACGGGTTCTTCTTCACCAAAGAAAGTATGCAGCGATCATCCACCACTGTTGTCATCCGTGGACACCCAGGCCTTTTTGAGTTCCCAAGCTCACCAGTCAATTCCTTTTTTCTCAGAATGTACCCGACTGTTTATTTTGCTACTCCAACATGTCTGCTATCTCTCTGATGGATTTTTTTTTTTTTCAGCCTCAGGATGTTCTGCTTCACCTCAATTGAAAGTTCCTTAGACCGCATGTTGTCTGGTCACAGCAACAGCTTCCAAATGCAAAACCACACACCTGTAATCAACCCTAGACCTTTTAACTACTTCATTGATTACAGGTTAACGAGAGAGACACCTTCAGAGTTAATTGCAGCCCTTAGAGTCCCTTGTCCAATTACTTTTGGTCCCTTGAAAAAGAGGAGGCTATGCATTTCAGAGCTATGATTCCTAAACCCTTTCTCCGATTTGGATGTGAAAACTCTCATATTGCAGCTGGGAGTGTGCACTTTCAGCCCATATTATATATATACCGTATTTTTCGGACCATAAGACGCACTTTTTTTCCTGCAAATTTGGGAGGAAAGTGTGGGGTGCGTCTTATGGTCTGAAGCTGCGGGGTAGGGAGCTGTGGGGGAGTCAGCGCTATGCAGTGGGATCACAGTAGGCAGGGAGGGTCGCTGCTGCAGGATGCCGGCTGCTGGAGGAACCACGTGTGCCCGCTGCTTAAAGTCAGTGAATATTCATTAGCTGCTCCCCGCCCACCTCTCTCTGCAGTCAGCGGGTGTGAGGAGCAGCTAATGAATACTTGTTTAATGTAAACAGCGGTCACACGTGGGTTCTCTAGCCCCCGGCTTCCTGCAGAGGCTGGGGAGACTGTGTGTCCGCTGTGTAGGAGGCAGGAGCAGGGGGCCGCTGCACTCATGTATGGCCCGGGGGGAAGTGCAGATCACTGCAGTGTCCGGGCCAGAGCACGGCATACCTTCACAGCACAGCCGCAGTCTCTGTGCTGAGGGCTCAAATTACTTTCACTTTGCTCCTGCTGCCTTTACACTAGAAACAGTCTCCCGTAGCTGACAAGGACCTACAGCGATGTAATGCAGAGGGGTGGGCCAGAGCAGCACAGAACAGCACAGAGCCCGCCTCTTCATTACATCACTGCAGGTCCTTGAGATATGGGAGACTTTGTTTGTAATGCCAGGACCAAACTGAAGCATGGTGAGCATCACATCAGTAAAAGTAAGGCAATAAATAATATCTATATATATAATTGCCTTATTCTGTCTGTCTGTCTGTCTGTCTGTCATGCTCCAAAATTGTGTCCTTACGGTGACACAAAGCTGATTGGCCACTGGGCTTGCCATGGCCCCGCCCCCCCACACGGATTGGCCTCTCGCCCCGGCTCTCTGCAGGCCCCGCCCCCCTCACGCAATCCACGCTCGCTCTTGCCCAACTGACACGTAGCTCCGACTCCCAGGTGAGTACACACACACACATCAGATCACACTCACTCTCACACACACCTCACACATCACATCCACACACTCACAACATCCTAGGATATCGCTTGCTTCTTCACCGGCTCCGTCACGATCCCAGCAGCGCCAGACATAACCTTGCGATGCTGGGATCTTCACGGAGCCCGTGAACGCTGTTAACCATTATACACATCGGGTAACTAAGGTCCCTTGGTTACCCGATGTGTATCATAGTTAACAGTGTACACCGGCTCACACTCACTCTCACACACACCTCACACATACATCACATCGCATCCACACACTCACAGCATCCGGCGATATCGCTTGCTTCTCGGCCTCGATACTGTGCTGTTGTGACCTTCCAGGACCTGTCGGAGGATCACATGGCCAGAAGCATGTGGTATCTCCGGATGTTGTGAGTATGAGCGCGTATGTGCAATATCGTCAATGTGTGTGTGCGTGAGTGTATGCGATCGTGTGTGTGTGAGTGTATGCGATCGGGTGTGTGTGGGTGTGTGTGAGTGTATGCGATCGGGTGTGTGAGTGTCGGCAGAGGAGCATGGCGTGCTGGAGGAGGCTGGGAGGAGAGAGGCTGATCCTGGGGAAGGCTGGGATGGAGAGGCTGATGCTGGGGACAGAGAGGCTGATGCTGGGATGAGAGAGGCTGATGCTGAGGACAGAGAGGCTGATGCTGGGGACAGAGAGGCTGATGCTGGGGACAGAGAGGCTGATGCTGGGGACAGAGAGGCTGATGCTGGGATGAGAGAGGCTGATGCTGGGGACAGAGAGGCTGATGCTGGGACAGAGAGGCTGATGCTGGGAGGAGAGAGGCTGATGCTGCGGGCAGAGAGGCTGATGCTGCGGGTAAAGAGGCTGATGCTGGCGCAGCATGGCGGATGGAGCACGTTTGGGAGTGCGCAGCATGGCGGATGGAGCACCTTTGGGAGTGTGCGGCATGGCGGATGGAGCACGTTTGGGAGTGCGCAGCATGGCGGATGGAGCACGTTTGGGAGTGCGCAGCATGGCGGATGGAGCACGTTTGGGAGTGCGCAGCATGGCGGATGGAGCACGTTTGGGAGTGCGCAGCATGGCGGATGGAGCACGTTTGGGAGTGCGCAGCATGGCGGATGGAGCACGTTTGGGAGTGCGCAGCATGGCCGATGGAGCACGTTTGGGAGTGCACAGCATGGGGGATGCAGCACGATGGGGAGTGCGGAGTATGGCGGATGGAGCATGTTTGGGAGTGCGCAGCATGGCGGATGGACCACGTTTGGGAGTGTGCAGCATGGCGGATGGAGCACGTTTGGGAGTGCGCAGCATGGGAGATGGAGCACGATGGGGGGTGCGCAGCATAGGGGATGGAGCACGATGGGGAGTGCGCTGCATGGGGGATGGAGCACGATGGGGAGTGCGGAGTATGGCGGATGGAGCACGTTTGGGAGTGCGTAGCATGGCGGATGGAGCACGTTTGGGAGTGCGCAGCATGGCGGATGGAGCACGTTTGGGAGTGCGCAGCATGGGAGATGGAGCACGATGGGGAGTGCGCAGCGTGGCGGATGGAGCACATTTGGGAGTGCGCAGCATGGGGGATGGAGCACGATGGGGAGTGCGCAGCATGGCGGATGGAGCACGTTTGGGAGTGCGCAGCATGGTGGATGGAGCACGTTTGGGAGTGCGGAGCATGGCGGATGGAGCACGTTTGGGAGTGCGCAGCATGGGGGATGCAGCACGTTGGGGAGTGCGGAGTATGGCGGATGGAGCACGTTTGGGAGTGCGCAGCATGGCGGATGGACCACGTTTGGGAGTGCGCAGCATGGCGGATGGAGCACGTTTGGGAGTGCGCAGCATGGGAGATGGAGCACGATGGGGGGTGCGCAGCATAGGGGATAGAGCACGATGGGGAGTGCGCTGCATGGGGGATGGAGCACGATGGGGAGTGCGGAGTATGGCGGATGGAGCACGTTTGGGAGTGCGCAGCATGGTGGATGGAGCACGTTTGGGAGTGCGCAGCATGGCGGATGGAGCACGTTTGGGAGTGCGCAGCATGGGAGATGGAGCACGATGGGGAGTGTGCAGCATGGCGGATGGAGCACGTTTGGGAGTGCGCAGCATGGGGGATGGAGCACGATGGGGAGTGCGCAGCATGGCGGATGGAGCACGTTTGGGAGTGCGCAGCATGGCGGATGGAGCACGTTTGGGAGTGCGCAGCATGGCGGATGGAGCACGTTTGGGAGTGCGCAGGATGGGAGATGTAGCACGATGGGGGGTGCGCAGCATAGGGGATGGAGCACGTTTGGGAGTGCGCAGCATGGGAGATGGAGCACGATGGGGGGTGCGCAGCATAGGGGATAGAGCACGATGGGGAGTGCGCTGCATGGGGGATGGAGCACGATGGGGAGTGCGGAGTATGGCGGATGGAGCACGTTTGGGAGTGCGCAGCATGGTGGATGGAGCACGTTTGGGAGTGCGCAGCATGGCGGATGGAGCACGTTTGGGAGTGCGCAGCATGGGAGATGGAGCACGATGGGGAGTGCGCAGCGTGGCGGATGGAGCACGATGGGGAGTGCGCAGCGTGGCGGATGGAGCACGTTTGGGAGTGCGCAGCATGGGGGATGGAGCACGATGGGGAGTGCGCAGCATGGCGGATGGAGCACGTTTGGGAGTGCGCAGCATGGCGGATGGAGCACGTTTGGGAGTGCGCAGCATGGCGGATGGAGCACGTTTGGGAGTGCGCAGGATGGGAGATGTAGCACGATGGGGAGTGCACACCTCCCCCCAACACACACACACGCGCGCGCGCACTGCACAACACACCACACACACACACACACTGGGAACCACAAACAACTGCCCTACACAGACACCCACACACAGACAACGCTGCACACACAAATATACGCACATACCGCACAACACACACATTGCACAAAACATACCTCCCCCCAAAACACACCACACACACACAAACCGCGCAACACACACACACAACGCTACAGACACACAGCGCTCAACAAACAACGCAACACACAAACAACACCGCTCTCCCCCCCCGCCACACCCAGACAACACCCAGAACATGTACAGCGCCCTACACAAACACTTGGTAACTACACACAACAACATCTATATATATATATATATATATATATAACAAAAATCATACATGAACTACACAATACGTAAATTCTAGAATACCGGATGCGTAGAATCGGGCCACCTTCTAGTAGTATATAAAGGCATTACTGTACACCTGGATGGGGTTATATCATATACATATATATATATATATATATATATATATATATCTTTACACACACATACACACACGCCCACACACTATATAACTATATACACACAGACACACACACATTATATACACACACACACACACTATAACTATACACACACACACACACACAATCCAGATTGGGGGCTTACACACATAATGATGGGGAACATACATATTCCACGATGGGGGCCATATATACCTGGAAGGTACCCAGAATGAAGGATATGAGGACAGAATTTGGGGATATTATTACCTCAGTAACACTGTCAGCAGTAAAATAACAGTGTGTCATGACCACATTCTTTTACTTTAATTTTATTTTTTTCTATTTTTTTCCTCCTCTAAAACAAGGGTGCGTCTTATAGTCCGAAAAATACGGTAATTGTATTTCTGAACATGTTTTTGTAAACAGCTAAAATAACAAAACTTGTGTCACTCTCCAAATATTTCTGGCCCTGACTGTATCTTGGGCTTTCTTTTAAAGCTGTCTACTTTTTGTAAAATATCAAATTTGAGGAGGCTGGAATGGTGTTTTTGTGGCCTTTTTGACAAAATTCATTACCCTGTTCTATTACATCACAGGACATATTTTCATGCACTTTGATCACGGACTCCATTCTCTGAATTTCTTTACTGATCAGATGAATATTGTGTAGGTAATACATTTATTTATTAAGCTCGCTTATATAGCACCATTTTATTCTACACCACTTTACAGACCTTATCATCACTGTCCCCATTGGGGCTCACAATCTAAATTCCCTATCAGTCTGTCTTTGGAGTGTGGGAGGAAACCGGAGAACCTGGAGGACACCCACACAAACATGGGGAGAGCATACAAACTCCTTGCAGATGTTGTCCTTGGTGGGATTTTTGAACTCAGTGCTGCAAAGCAACAGTGCTAACCACTAGTCACCGTGCTGCCTTAATATTAAACCCTAGTGGTAAAATATTGTGTAAGGGGCATTTTGCACACAACGACATCGCAAGCCGATGCTTGCGATGCCGAGCACGATAGTCCCCGCCCCCGTCGCAGCTGTGATCTCTTGTGATAGCAGCCATAGCGAACATTATCGCTACAGCAGATTCACATGGACTCACCTGCCTTGCGACCCGCCTCCTTATTAAGGGGGCGGGTCGTGCGGCGTCATAGCGACGTCACACGGCAGGCGGCCAATAGAAGCGGAGGGGCGGAGATGAGCGGGACGAAAACATCCCGCCCACCTCTGTCATTCCACATAGCCGGCATGAGCTGCAGGACGCAGGTAGGAGATGTTCCTCGCTCCTGCGGCTTCACACACAGCGATGTGTGCTGCCGCAGGAACGAGGAACAACATCGTACCTGTCGCAGTCACGTAATTATGGAATTCCCAGACACTACACCGATGATACTATTACGACGATTTTGCGCTAGTTAATCGTATCATCTAGGATTTACACACTACGATGTCGCCTGCGACGCCGGAAGTGCGTCACTTTCGACATGACCCCTCCGACATCGCACCTGCGATGTCGTAGTGTGCAAAGTGCCCCTAAGTGTAACCCTTGCCAATGCAATCCCCATTTCCACAGACCAGAATTGAAACACATTGACAAAAGAATGGAACCTTCTGTTGATCATAATGTTAAAGGGATCCCTAACAAGTTCACATGTATTCTGCAATAAAATATCTGATGATATGAAGAAGGATTGCAATAAAATGTAATTGTCACATGACCAATTTTCCACTTTACACGTGTTCTAGATATCTGTCCAAACAAGCTCAAGTTTTATTTAAAAAATGTTTACACGTTGAATGTAAGGAAATCATAAAAATGTCACTGGTTAATTACCTATAATACATAGTAATTACCCCATAGCTCCCATGGATATCAAACCGTCTTCATGTAAACAGCCTAGAAAAAAATCTGTGTTTTGGAATGTATAAGGGCCAGTTCACATCATAGTTTTGTTTCTTCATTAGTGTGTGTATCTCAGGAAAGCACCTGACATACACACTAAACTAAAGAAAAAAGAAAGAAATGAGCTGGAACATACGAGCTGGTATATGTGTGTGCACTGTGTAGGATCACATTCACACTGTGACCATTTCACAGAAATGCCCCCACCCCAAAAAAAAACAAAATGAGTATACGAGGGGCTGCTGATAAGTATTTGGCTTTACCCAGAAAGAAACGAGATAGGATGATGAAACTTTACATTTATTCCACATACTCTCCACTGATGTCAACACACTTCTTACATTGGTATTCCAAGTTCTGTAAGCCTAGTGTGATGCCCCTGGACTATCAGATCGTCACAGGGTACTGCACGCTCTTTTCCCTTAGTGAAGTATTTAAATCCCTCATGGTTCTGGGTCCCCATTTTACAGTGCTGTCTCCAACAGCAAATCAAATCCTATGAACACCCTGCACCACACCCACCAGGCACACCAGTGGGCGGCTTGAGCGGAATAGGGTCGCCCACCTAGGGGTCAGGAAGGGAGGGTCAGGAGAGTGTCAGTGAAGTAAATGAAATTGAAGTGAAGAGAGAAGTGAAGTGGAGGAAGGAGGGAGTGGTGGCTCCCGAGAGTAGCTGTCTAGGTTGCAGGCGGTGTCTGGGCCTAGAGGAGACGGACCCCGGTCGCAGGGAATTGAGGCAAGTTGTCTAGGACCTGTCAAGAGGACGGTCAGCAGCCTGGTCCTATCTCCGGTCTGGGATCGAAGGTATGGTGGAGTACAAAGACCCTAGGTCGGGGAGAAGCTTCAGGCAACCCGGCAATTAACCTGCGGAGAGCGGCGCCTTTATGGCCTGTTCCCACTAGTTCCAGAATTGGGGCACTAGCGCAACGAGGGGGATAGGGCCTTCCACATACGCAGCCCACAAGTTCCCAAGCGTGAGCCCTGAGAACAGGCTCCCACACTTAGCCACAGTGGGGAGCGGGGCCCGGCAAGTTCCAAACTACCGGGCCACTTCAGAAAATCTCAACTTTGTGCCAGGAGGCAGGTTACAGAACACCAGGCAGCACTGCAGGGGACGGGACCCAGACGAGCTCCCCGAGAGAGGCAGTGGCACCTAGAGACTTGGTTTACCCGATTGTCAGCGTCTGCTTATTGGCAGAGTGAGTACATGAGTGATCTCCCTGTCATGGCACCCAGAATAACCTTCCAGAACCCCGGGGCCTACCCCAACTTGTGGAGGGTAGTAACACCTTGTTGACCCAATCCATCACCCCGGGTACTCCCAACAACGGCAGCGGTGGTACTCCCAATTACTGCACACCACGGGTGGCGTCACGAACTATCATCCCCCTGTAAATACAGTGCCTACAAGTAGTATTCAACCCCCTGCAGATTTAGCAGGTTTGATAAGATGAAAATAAGTTAGAGCCTGCAAACTTCAAACAAGAGCAGGATTTAGTAACAGATGCATAAATCTTGCAAACCAACAAGTTATGTTGCTCAGTTAAATTTTAATAAATTTTCAACATAAAAGTGTGGGTCAATTCTCATGTGGACTTTAATCTTGAGCTCCTTCCACAAGTTTTCAATTGGGTTAAGGTCAGGAGACTGACTAGGCCACTGCAACACCTTGATTTTTTCCCTCTTGGTTTTCTTGGCTGTGTGCTTTGGGTCGTTGTCTTGTTGGAAGATGAAATGACGACCCATCTTAAGATCCTTGATGGAGGAGCGGAGGTTCTTGGCCAAAATCTCCAGGTAGGCCATGCTATCCATCTTCCCATGGATGCGGACCAGATGGCCAGGCCCCTTGCCTGAGAAACAGCCCCACAGCATGATGCTGCCACCACCATGCTTGACTGTAGGGACGGTATTCTTGGGGTCGTATGCAGTGCCATCCAGTCTCCAAACGTCACGTGTGTGGTTGGCACCAAAGATCTCGATCTTGGTCTCATCAGACCAGAGAACCTTGAAGCAGTCTGTCTCAGAGTCCTCCAAGTGATCATGAGCAAACTGTAGACGAGCCTTGACATGACGCTTTGAAAGTTAAGGTACCTTACGGGCTCGTCTGGAACGGAGACCATTGCGGTGGAGTACGTTACTTATGGTATTGACTGAAACCAATGTCCCCACTGCCATGAGATCTTCCCGGAGCTCCTTCCTTGTTGTCCTTGGGTTAGCCTTGACTCTTCGGACAAGCCTGGCCTCGGCAAGGGTGGAAACTTTCAAAGGCTGTCCAGGCCGTGGAAGGCTAACAGTAGTTCCATAAGCCTTCCACTTCCGGATGATGCTCCCAACAGTGGAGACAGGTAGGCCCAACTCCTTGGAAAGGGTTTTGTACCCCTAGCCAGCCTTGTGACCCTCCACGATCTTGTCTCTGATGGCCTTGGAATACTCCTTTTGTCTTTCCCATGTTGACCAAGTATGAGTGCTGTTCACAAGTTTGGGAAGGGTCTTAATTAGTCAGAAAAGGCTGGAAAAAGAGATAATTAATCTAAACATGTGAAGCTCATTGTTCTTTGTGCCTGAAATACTTCTTAATACTTTAGGGGAGCCAAACAGAATTCTTCTGGTTTGAGGGGTTGAATAATAAATGACCCTCTGAATAAACTTTTCACAATTTAAAAAAAAAAAAAAGAAAAAGAAATAACATTCTTTTTTGCTGCAGTGCATTTCACACTTCCAGGCTGATCTACAGTCCAAATGTCACAATGCAAAGTTAATTCCGAATGTGTAAACCTGCTAAATCTGCAGGGGGTTGAATACTACTTGTAGGCACTGTATCCCCTTTCACTTTAGAGTGTGGCCCCGAGCCCCTGGGTCCGGAGACCCTCGAGCCATGAACGGACATTGCTCACGGATCCGAGTGGTTCGATTCGCTGCTGGGGTGGCACACTAGCAAAAAGAAGGATTTCGGTTGTGCCTCAAACCAGGTGTCTGTAGAACCCATGGCATCAGAAATGGTGTGAAATTTGGTACTCTTGAGATGTTTCTTCAGGTTTGGAAACAGATGATAGTCGGAGGCAGATAGATCTGGTGAATAAGGTGGGTGGTCAACCAGCTGGAATCCCAACTCTGCCAGTTTTGCCGTGGTCACTTTTGCAGTGTGAGCAGAGGCCTTGTCTTACAGGAACAAGATTCCTTTGGTCAGCTTGCCGTTCCTTTTGGCCTTCAGAGCTGCCTTCAATTTGTCCAAAAGTTCAACGTAATACCTTGCATTGATGGTGGAACACTTTTTAAGGTAGTCCACTAGCAGCCGCCCTCATTATCCCAGAACAAAGACGCCATCACCTTAGTGGCTGATTTTTGCACCCTGAACTTCTTTGGACGAGGAGAACCACTGTGCCTCCACTTTTTTGACAGCTCCTTGCTTTCAAGGTAATACAAATAAATCCAGGTCTCATCCATAGTAACCAGTCTATCCAGGAAGTTCTTATCAGTCTGTAAACGCTGACAAATGGACCGGGAACTTTTCACTTGCATGTTTCTCTGATCTGTTGTCAAACATTTGAGGACCCACTTTGCAGTTAGCTTCCTCATGTCCAAATGTTCATGGATAATGACACAAACATATTCACGGGAAATCCCCATGATGCCTGCTATTGCTTTAGCTGAAATTCGTTGATTCTCCAGTAGAGTTGAGCGCGGTTCGCGGTTCGAGGTTCTCCAGTTCTAGGCTCGAGTGATTTTGGGGGCTGTTCGAGATGGAACTAGAACTCGAGCTTTTTGCAAAAGCTCGATAGTTCTAGATACGTTCGAGAACGGTTCTAGCAGCAAAAAGCAGGGTTTTTTACAGCTACAGTGTGCAGGAGCCATCGCTGGCAGCCTGCCAGAAGCTGGTAACCAAGATAAACATCGGGTATCCAACCAAAGCGCTTTGGTTAGTAACCCGATGTTTATCCTAGTTACGTGCAGGAAGCCGACACTTCCCCGCTCAGCTCGCTCCGCCCCCTCCTGCCCGCGGCATGTACACATACACACACACACACACACACACACACACACACACACATGGTCCCGCTCGGCTTACCTGCGGTGATGAAGTCCCGCCATCCCGACCTCAGCGCTGTCACTGTCCTCCATGGCCGCCGCTTGTCACATCACCTTCTCTCGCTTCCGACCCGAGACTGACTAGCGGTGACGTCACGGGCCTCTCGCGATACTTGGTGTGAAGGCGCCGGTCATTGAACTCAGTGACAGGTGCTGTCAGTGTGCTGGAGATCAGCGCAGGTAATGTACCTCGCTGACAGCAGCACTTGTCATCCCCTGCAGTGACCTGGGCTGACCCATTGATGTTAGCTCAGGTCACTGCACTGCTCTCCCAGCCAATGGGGAACATCCTGCTCTTCATTGACTGGGACAGTGTGGATCGTCATGGCAACCCCTTGGATTACACCAGACCTGGATTTGTTTTTCTTTCTAATAAATTGGTTAAAGAGGGAATGTTTTGGGGAGTGTTTTTTCAAATAAAAATGTGTTTGTCGTCTATTTTTTTTTATTACTGACTGGGTTGGTGATGTCGGGTATCTGATAGACGCCTGACCTCACCAACCCCAGGGCTTGATGCCAGGTGACATTACACATCTGGTATTAACCCCATATATTACCCCGTTTGCCACCGCACCAGGGCGCGGGATGAGCTGGGGCAAAGCACCAGGATTGGCGCATCTAATGGATGCGCCACTTCTGGGGCGGCTGTGGCCTGCTATTTTTAGGCTGGGGAGAGTCCAATAACCATGGACCTCCTTAGTCTGAGAATATCAGACCCCAGCTGTCTGCTTTACCTTGGCTGGTGATCCAATTTTGGGGGGACCCCTACGTGTTTTTTTTTTTTAATTATTTATTTAATTTAAAATAACAGCGTGGGGTGCCCTCAGTTTTGGATTACCAGCCAAGGTGAGGTTGCCAGCTGTGGTCTGCAGGCTGCAGCCGTCTGCTTTACCCTAGCTGGCCTCAAAAATAGGGGGAACCCTACGTCATTTTTTTTTTTCATTTTTTGGCTAAATACAAAGCTAAGCACCCCTTAGTGCCACATGAAAGGCACCAAAGGGTGCAAAATTACAAAATGCAGGAGAGTGGGACATTATGTTTCTTTCTGCCATTATAATGACAGAAAAGACTGATATGAAGTGCACAAGCACAAGAAAATCACCAGAGCGCTCTACGCTGTGAAAAGCAGTAGAAAATGGCAATGGAGTGAACATGTGACCGCCTCATGTAGGATGAAGCTATGGATCCTGGGTAAATTTATGCATTTACCCTCATTCAGTTTTTTTGCAGTACACAAAAAAAACGTAAGGCACACGGATGACAAACAGATGACATACGGACCGTCTACGGAACGGAAACGGATGCCACACAGATGCACCCGTGAAAAAAAAAGGACTGTTTTTTGCAGACCACAAAAATAGATCGGTCGTGTTAATGTAGCCTTATTCTGATCTGCCGTTTATAAACAGCAGGCAGAAATAAGTGAATAGCGCCCCCCAGCGTCAGAAAATCTCCGGGGTTTCAGGGCTAGCTGAGACCCTGGAGATCATGATTCAGGACGGTTTTTCCGGTCCCCGCTCACGTGATCACAGGTATACACCGTACACCGATGATCACGTTACAGTAAATGACAGCGCCGGTAAAAAATTATTTATCTCCCATCTGGCATGAACAAACACTTCTCCACTTCTTCTCCACTTCTTCTCCACTTCTCCACTTCTTCTCCACTTTTTCTCCACTTTTTCTCCACTTCTTCTCCACTTTTTCTCCATTTTTTCTCCACTTTTTCTCCACCTTTTCTCCACTTTTTCTCCACTTTTTCTCCACTTTTTCTACATTTTTTCTCCACTTTTTCTCCATTTTTTCTCCACTTTTTCTCCACTTTTTCTCCATTTTTTCTCCACTTTTTCTCCACTTTTTCTCCATTTTTTCTCCATTTTTTCTCCACTTTTTCTCCATTTTTTCTCCACTTTTTCTTCACTTTTTCTCCACTTTTTCTCCACTTTTTCCTCCATTTTTTCTCCACTTTTTCTCCACTTTTTCTCCACTTTTTCTCCACTCTTTCTCCATTTTTTCTCCACTTTTTCTCCACTTTTTCTCCACTTTTTCTCCATTTTTTCTCCACTTTTTCTCCACTTTTTCTCCACCTTTTCTCCATTTTTTCTCCACTTTTTGTCCACTTTTTGTCCACTTTTTGTCCACTTTTTCTCCACTTTTTCTACATTTTTTCTCCACTTTTTCTCCACTTTTTCTCCACTTTTTCTCCACTTTTTCTACATTTTTTCTCCACTTTTTCTCCATTTTTTCTCCACTTTTTCTCCACTTTTTCTCCACTTCTTCTCCACTTTTTCTCCATTTTTTCTCCACTTTTTCTCCACCTTTTCTCCACTTTTTCTCCACTTTTTCTCCACTTTTTCTACATTTTTTCTCCACTTTTTCTCCATTTTTTCTCCACTTTTTCTCCACTTTTTCTCCATTTTTTCTCCATTTTTTCTCCACTTTTTCTCCATTTTTTCTCCACTTTTTCTCCTCTTATGCTCCACTTTTTCTCCACTTTTTCTCCACTTTTTCTCCACTTTTTCTACATTTTTTCTCCACTTTTTCTCCATTTTTTCTCCACTTTTTCTCCACTTTTTCTCCATTTTTTCTCCACTTTTTCTCCACTTTTTCTCCATTTTTTCTCCATTTTTTCTCCACTTTTTCTCCATTTTTTCTCCACTTTTTCTCCACTTTTTCTCCACTTTTTCTCCACTTTTTCTCCACTTTTTCCTCCATTTTTTCTCCACTTTTTCTCCACTTTTTCTCCACTTTTTCTCCACTCTTTCTCCATTTTTTCTCCACTTTTTCTCCACTTTTTCTCCACTTTTTCTCCATTTTTTCTCCACTTTTTCTCCACTTTTTCTCCACCTTTTCTCCATTTTTTCTCCATTTTTTCTCCACTTTTTGTCCACTTTTTGTCCACTTTTTGTCCACTTTTTCTCCACTTTTTCTACATTTTTTCTCCACTTTTTCTCCACTTTTTCTCCACTTTTTCTCCACTTTTTCTACATTTTTTCTCCACTTTTTCTCCATTTTTTCTCCACTTTTTCTCCACTTTTTCTCCATTTTTTTCTCCACTTTTTCTCTACTTTTTCTCCACTTTTTCTCCACTTTTTCTCCATTTTTTCTCCACTTTTTCTCCACTTTTTCTCCACTTTTTCTCCATTTTTTCTTCACTTTTTCTCCACTTTTCCTCCACTTTTTTTCCATTTTTTCTCCACTTTTTCTCCACTTTTTCTCCACTTTTTCTCCATTTTTTCTCCAGTTTTTCTCCACTTTTTCTCCACTTTTTCTCCGTTCTTTTTCTATGGTCGGTCTACCCATTAGCTCTGCCATGCATAGTGTAGCTCTACACCTACTGCACATGTTACTTTATGATTGACATCTCTTTCGTACCAGAGCTGTCTAAGCCTACTCTGACCCCATATTTGTCATTACTATATTGTCCTTGTACTGTATTATGACATTTGTATCATGTGTTTCATTTCTTGCTGTGTTGCAATTTTTTTGCTGCATCCCAATTGTACCTCTACATTGTTCGAGTTTATGTTATTGTTCTCTCACTCTTATGTGATACTGATTATTGTCATTTTTCATGATTACATGCAGATAAGTCCAATCTGACGAAGGCTCAGGCCGAAACGTCATTTGTAACTTGTTTTGGACAAAAACTTATATGCTTATGAAAAAAATGTTTTTCTTAATACGGACCAATAAAGAGTGATTTTGCATTACTATCCGTTGTGACTTACTGACTTAGTCTGCGAGATTTAGAGTGCCAAGGTTACTCACTAATTTTATCTATTATTACCTCTGAGCACCTATATACCAGTGAGCAGAGCTTCCTCTACAGTAGTTCTCCTGATTAGGCATGCCCTTACCTCATGAGCAGGGCATTGCAGCTTTGGTAGCAACCATTACGACATGGACTCTGCTGCTGTGGACCAGGGGAGAGTGAGTGCAGATTCATTGCACCCACACTCCTCACATGAAGGGTCCTCACTCCTAGAAAATGGGGGATACGTTCCCTGAGTGTCTCCCCCCCATATTCTAGACGGTCCAGAGTCGTCGTGGGACCCCTTTATTTTTTTTCTTACAATAAATTGGTGAAAGAGGAAATGTTTTGGGGACTGTTTTTTCAAATAAATTTCTTTTGTCGATTTTTTGTTTTTGTTAGTACTGACAGTTTATGATGTTGGGTATCTAATAGACGCCATGACATCACAAACTGCTGGGCTTGATCTCAGGTGACTTTACAGCTAGTATCAACCCGATTTATTACCCCGTTTGCCACTGCACCAGGGCACGGGATGAGCTGGGATGAAGCGCCAGGATTGGCGCATCTAGTGGATGCGCCACGTCTGGGGTGCCTGCGGCCTGCTATTTTTAGGCTGTGAAGGCCCAATAACTATGGACCTTCCCACCCTGAGAATACCAGACCACAGCTGTCCGCTTTACCTTGGCTGGTGATCCAATTTGGAGGGGACCCTACTTTTTTTGTGTAATTATTAATATTTATAAAATAATTATAAAAAAAGAGCCTGGGGGACCTCCACATTGGATTCCCAACCACGGTAAAGCTGCCAGCTGTGGTTTTCAGGCTACAGACGTCTGCTTTACCCTAGCTGGCTATCAAAAATGGGGGGACCCAACGTCATTTTTTTTTAACTATTTTTTAAATAGAAAAAATTAATGGGCTTCCCTGTATTTTGATTGCCAACCAAGGTAACGACAGGCAGATGGGGGTGGCAACCCATAGCTGTCTGCTTTATCTGCGCTGAGAATCAAAAATACCGCGGAGCGCTATGTCATTTTTTTTAAAGATTTATTTTTACAGCACTGTGATGTCCAGCAATCAAAATACAGGGAAGCTCATTTTGTTTTTAGTTATTTAAATAAATAATTAAAAAAAATATATATGGGCTCCCGCTGCATTTTTTGTATTGCTAGCTAAGGGTAATCCAAGCAGCTACTGGCTGCTAACCCCCACTGCTTGGTGTTACCTGCACTGGCAATGGAAAATCCAGGCAAGCATTTTTTAATTTTTTGGCCAAAAAACTACAAAAAAAGGACGTGAGCTTCGCCATATTTTTGTATGCTTGCCAGGTATAGCAGGCAGGTGCTGGAAGAGTTGGATACAGCGCCAGAAGATGGTGCTTCTATGAAAGTGCCATTTTCTGAGGCGGCTGCAGACTGCAATTCGCTGCAGTGGGGCCCAGAAAGCTCAGGCCAACCTGTGCTGCGTATTCCAATCCCCAGCTGCCTAGATGTACCTGGCTGGACACAAAAATGGAGCGAAGCCTACGTCATTTGTTTTCTAATTATTTCATGAAATTCATGAAATAATAAAAAAGGGCTTCCCTTTATTTTTGTTTCCCAGCCGGGTACAAATAGGCAACTGGGGGTTGGGGGCAGCCATACCTGCCTGCTGTACCTGGCTAGCATACAAAAATATGGCGAAGACCACATAATTTTTTCAGCAAAAAACTTCTGCATACAGTCCTGGATGGAGTATGCTGAGCCTTGTAGTTCTGCAGCTGCTGTGTGTCTGTATGGAGAAGAGCAGACAGCAGCTGCAGAACTACAAGGCTCAGCATACTCCATCCAGGACTGTATGCAGAAGTTTTTTGCCCACCAAAAAAATGACGTGGGCTTCGCCATATTTTTGTATGCTAGCCAGGTACAGCAGGCAGCCACGGGCTGCCTCCAACCCCCAGTTGCCTATTTGTACCCGGCTGGGAACCAAAAATATAGGGAAGCCCTTTTTTTTTTTTAATTATTTCATGAAATAATTAAAAAACAAATGACGTGGGCTTCGCCCCATTTGTGTGTCCAGCCGGGTACAACTAGGCAGCTGGGGATTGGAATCCGCAGCACAGGTTAGCCCGAGGTTTCTGGGAGCCTCTGCTGCGAATTTCAGTCCACAGCCGTCCCAGAAAATAGAGCTCTCATAGAAGCGCCATCATCTGGCGCTGTATCCAACTCTTCCAACAGCCCTGGAGCCGGGTGGCTTGTTGGGTAATTATGAGTTAATACTGGCTTTGTTTTACTAGCCAGTATTAAGCCAGAGATTCTTAATGTCAGGCACGTTTGACCCGACCATTAAGAATCTCCAGTAAAGGGTTAAAAAAAAGACACCACACAGAGAAAAAATACTTTAATAGAAATAAATACACAGACACATTAGAGACTCCATCTTTATTACCCCCTGTCAGCCCTCCACGATCCATGGTCTTCTGTCTTTCTCGTTCAACAAATGCAGCTCTGCTACATCACTGCTGCATGGGGGAAGACGCTGCTTCCCGTGGAGCCTTCACTCCGTGAAAGCTGCACGAGAAGCAGCGTGCAGCCTTCACTCCGTGAGTGATCAGTGCTGCTGGCTGTCAGCGGTAACGCTGATAGACGCGTTACCATAGCAACGGTGCTCTCAGAGCCGCGGTGATGTCACCGCTAACTGCGTTGCTATGGTGATCTCCGTTAATGACCGGCTGTGTCAGCCGGTCCTCAACGGAACGGGGAGTCGACCGTGTGCTAGAGCATGTCGCCGGTACACGGCGATACACAAATGTGCACCGTGTACCGGAGAGATGCACTCGCAGGTCCTACATGACGCGTCATAGTCATGTGACCAGTCTGTAGCCAATGAGATAATAGGCGCGTGACTGGTCACATGGCTATTTTGACGTCACGATAGGTCCTGCATCACTGCTTGCAATGCCGGTCACCGGGAGGATTCAGCGATCATCGGATGGAATAGCGGCAGGAGACAGAGTGCAGGAGGGATCGCGGAGACCGGTAAGTGTTATGGCTATGTTTATTAACTGTTTGTGTACATTTATCATACATTTTTATGTGTTTGTGATTGCCTCCCATTATAGCCTATAGGTTCGAGTTTGGTTCGTCGAACGTTCGACGAGCCAAACTCGAACGGGACTCCCGTTCGGCGAACCGACCTCGAGCCGAACCGCGACCGGTTCGCTCATCTCTATTCTCCAGTAGAAGGTTGTGCACAGCATCGACGATCTCCGGAACAACAACCACTCTTGGTCGTCTAGGACGTTCCTCATCATTGGTGCTGAATTGGCCCGTTTTAATTTTGGCAACCCAGTTTTAACTGTAGAATATGAAGTGCATTGATCTCCCAATGTCTGCGACATATCACCGTGAGTATCCTTCACGGATTTTCCTTGCAGAAACAAGAATTTTATCACTCCTCTGCTCTCAGTTGCTGTGACCATCGCATTAGACTCCACCATTTTGTTTTCCTGTGTACGTAGAACACTGTCGCCATAAGCAACAAACACAACATTTTGGAAACATATATTAGACACATAAGGCTTTCATGTGATGTAACATTTGTTAGCATAGAACCAAAAAAAAATCACAAAGCCAAGGAATTATTAGCAGCCCCTCGTATACCATGTAGTAAGTAAATAGTAGTTGTACATGTAAATAATATAGATATTTAGTTAACACTATTTTGCAAAAAAGCATAAAAGACGTGTCATCAGTTATGGTTCACCTTGTCATAGCTAGTTGGCATACACAAACTGGTCAATTTTCTACATATCTTATACTGTATATGGCAGTAAAGCAGCTAAATTTTCACATATGCAATGTTTGCGTACAGCTAAATGCACACAGTGGCTGCTGCACTCTTTTTGGTGCTTATGACTAAGGACTGCTTTTAATTTCCCCTGTTTGTCCGAAACGCGTAAAGCTGCTAGGCAAATCGCATGGCGATTTTTTTGGATGACCTGTGTACCTTCGTTTTAGATTTTCTAATAAAGTTCCAAGTTTTATATTACTGCATTGGTGCTGAGTCCCAAACCCTTTTTCCTTCCATATCTACTCTTTTTGGTTTGTGTATAATACAGTCCATGCAGATTGCACCTGTTCACACTTGCTTCATTCTGTTGAAAGGTGATGCTTAGTTCTATTTTTGTTTTCTATAGTATACTGTAAATTTAGAGGTAGTGACTGCCTCCTTCGTTGGCTTGTCTGTACACTCCTCCCATCAATCTAAGGCTCTTTTTAATTAGCAATGAATCCTATCTACCCTATAAATCTATAGAATTTTAGCTTGGGAGAAATATGTCTGATAAAAATGTTAGGGTCCAATCAAAAGAAAAGTTGGCTTGTTGTGGTTAGTGGGCACACAAACAAATTGTCCAATTTGTGCAAAATGTTTGTATACATCATAGTGCATATATCGTTCTACTGCACCCTATGTTTTATATACACTAAACATACCAATAGGGCTTTCTTGCCATATAGAAGCCAAAAGAGTGTTCTGTTGGCCTTTGTCCATCCAGTATAGATTACTATACTCCCCCAAAAAAAGATGGTCCAGGCAGTGTGATGGACATACAACCACTTTAAGAGCAGAGTTTGTGCAGACAATTTTTTGTTAAAACAGAACCTATATACTAGTACCCTCTACTTGGGGCGGCAGAGACAGACATCCATGCTTCACAATTACTAAGTAAATACTCTACTTTATGTTATTATGTTCACTTACATGCTGCAGGAAGGTTAATTCATTTTGGCATTATCCTGCGATCGCACCACTAATACGAGGGGCTGCTGATAAGTCTTTGGCTTTGTGATCTTTTTTTGTTTCTATGGTAACAAATGTTACATCTCATGAAATTCTTATGTGTCTAATATATGTTTTCAACATTTTGTATTTGTTGCTTATGGCAACAGTGTTCTACACACAAAATGGCTGCGTCTAATGCAATATTCACAGCAACTGAGAGCAAAGGAGTGATAAAATTCTTGTTTCTGCAAGGAAAGTCCACAAAGGATATTCATGGTGATATATCAGACATTGAGGGATCAATACCCTTCATATTCCCAAGTTAAGAACTGGGTTGCCAAATTTAAAATTTCAGCACCAATAATGAGGAACATCCTGGACAACAGAGAGTGGTTGTTGCTCCAGAGATCATCGATGTTGTGCACAACCTCATACTGGAGAATCAATGAATTTCAGCTAAAGCAATAGCAGACATCATGGGGATTTCCTGTGAACATGATTGTGTCATTATCCATAAACATTTGGACCTGTGGATTATATCTGCAAAGTGGGTCCCCAAATCTTTGACAACAGATCAGAGAAGAATGCGAGTGAAATCTTCCCGGACCATTTGTCAGCTTTTCCGGACTGATAAGAACTTCCTGGATCAACTGGTCACTTTGGATGAAACCTGGATTTATTTGTATGACCCTGAAAACAAGGAGCAGTCAAAAGAGTGGAGACACAGTGGTTCTCCTCATCCAAAGAAGATCAGGGTGCAAAAACCAGCCACTAAGGTGATGTCGTCTGTGTTCTGGGATAAGGAGGGTGTGCTGCTAGTGGACTACCTTCAAAAGGGTTCCACCATCAATGCAAGGTATTACATTGAACTTTTGGACCAACTGAAGGCAGCTCTGAAGGCCAAAAGGCACGGCAAGCTGTCCAAAGGAATCTTGTTCATGCAAGACAACGCCTCTGCTCACACTGCAAAAGCGACCACGAAAAACTGGCAGAGCTTGGCTTCCAGCTGGTTGACCACCCATCTTATTCAACAGATATAGCTCAGTCCGACAATCATCTATTTCCAATCCTGAAGAAACACCTTAAAGGTACCAAATTTCACACTGTTTCTGAAACCATGACTGCTATGGATACCTGGCTTGAGGCACAACCAAAATCCTTCTTTTTGCTAGGCTGACATAACTTGGAATACCAATGTAATAAGTGTGTTGACATCAGTGGAGAGTATGTGGAATAAATGTAAAGTTTCATCATCCATTCTCGTTTGTTTCTGGGTAAAGCCAAAGACTTATCAGCAGCCCTTTGTATATTCCTTATAGCGCCACTAATCCCATCTAGAGAGTATGAGTATATAGGTTCTGTTCATAATAATGTTGTCTGCGTAAGGGGTATTGTCCCTACGATATGGTTAAGTGGTACTGTGACTTTCGGACATTGTGCTCCCCTGTAATTCTGCATCTTTTGGTGTCCCCGTCTGAACTTGATACTTGAACTGATCTGCCCCAAAAAGTGCTGCAAAGAGAAAAAGATCAGGAGGAGGCTTTAGGCGGGAACTGGAGCAGTTGGGTTGCCAGAGAGAGGAGGCATTCCTGCGTTCTGGTTGAGAGTGGTTGTTTGGGAAGTGGTATTGTTCCAACTGTGAGAGAGACTGTGAGCCAGACCGTGAGAGTACTCTGAAGACTGACTAGCGAGCACCAGACCAAAACATTCCTGAAGACAGCGACACCAAGGAAGCAGAAGTCTACCCTCCTGTCTTAGCAGGACAAGTGTGCACCAACAAGGATCAGAGCACTAAACTCCCGGGACTATACCGGTGTTGTATCGATTGGACCGTGAGTCTGTTAGATTGTGCACACTTGGTAGGGCTTAGCGCAGGCCTCAGTAGCTAGGGCTTGGTAGCCGCCCTGCCTGAGTAGCACAGACCAATGATATCAATATTGCAGTGTAGTTACTGATCAATTTTACTTGCTAAATTTTATTGTTACAGTACTTGTGTAATAGATTTGGAGACAGATCTTCTGTGCGCTCCAGATAGGCGTTTGGTGTTGAAGTGTAACCACTGGGTATATCCCCGTTTGCTTACATTACGCTGCATCCCTGTTTGTTAATAAATCTACCCTTGGTTCTGCAATGTCGAATGGAGTACCGTACTTGAATCCTTCACAGTGATGGTTTTCTACCCACCGCTACATCTGGACAAGCTCTGCTCTTAACGTGGTATGCACCGCTAGGACAAATGTGCATTTGTTTCATACAAGCTTTGGAAATTCTTACATATTTATCTAGGACCTACCTAATCATACTCTCTTTATTTATACCCTGAGGAAACTTTCTACTTTTGGATCTTATTGAGTAAAATATGATATTTATGTAGTCAAATGGGCCATCTCATGCACCTGCACAGATCACCCAATACACAGGGTTAATGTCTTCATATCCACTGATTGTTCTCAGGTCCTATTAATGTTTTGGATATTAACATAGTGGTATTTATAATACACATATATTTATTGGCTCATAATATGGTGTTCAATCTGCAGTAGTACTGAAAATACACCTATATTTATTGGTATATACTATTGTACTAAATTTGCTTGGGTCTGTCCCTATCTACACAGTAGCTATTGAGCTTTATACTATAACATTATACTCATTTGTTGATTTTAAATATTTCTCTAATAAAAAGTAATTTTTAGGCTCAACATTTCTTTTTTTTTTTGTCGTGACATCTACTGTAGTTATACCACTGTAAATATATATCATCAACATTCCCATTTTATTTAGGTGTATCTGTAGCGTCCCACGGGGCCTTAGGGTATTCGTCAATGGGCCAGTGGTTCCTTGGGGTAGCTGTGACTGGCCTGACCCGGTTCCGTGACCCCGTCGGCTATATGAAAAACAAAAACACAGCAAACGGACAAGTGTCCAATACAGATTGGGATGGAATGAGGGTGACGGGCCCCTGGGAAGTGTGTCACCGGTTGCAGTGGTGACTGGAGTCTCGGTCTCCTCTGCGCCAACCCTTCCTGTGACTAGTCCTCTCCCAGGGGCAGTACTGGATGGGGAACGTGGATGCTTCGCAGTGCCACCCATGGTATGTGGCCAGGAATTAGCCATCGCTGCACAGTCCCTCTCCGGGGCAGGTGTCAGGTGCAGCCGGGATGGTATCGACCTCCATGGGCGGAGCGGGGAACCCCGGGAGGTTGGTGAGAACGGGGGCGGCAGTCCACAGGAGCGCCGGAGCGCAGGGTGGCAACAGTTACGCACAGAGTCACCAGGTGCGGGTTCCAGTCACTTTATTTACTAGCTCAGGTGGTATCGCACCCCGGGTGCTGGTCCTTGCCATCGGAGACTCCGGTGACTTCCCGGGCAGGTCAGAGGCTGGATCCGATTTGGTAATCTGTGGCCTTTCTCCTCCATGCACAACTCTGTACTCTCCCCCGGTCCTGGCCCATACAGGCTGGCAGGCTGGGCCTCTCGTTGGATTGGACCTATGTCCCATCTTCCCAGGCTCCCTCTCTGCTGCTGCACCGTGGCCTCCCGAACTGGGGCTCTGTACCTCTCCTGTGCTCAGTCCCATGCTCTGGCGACTGCTCCCCTTTTAGTCCATGATTACAAGTGCTGGGTCCCGTCTCTCTAGGTGTTACTGGCCCCAGCTTGGTTGTGCTGTCTGTTCGGTGTTACATCCAGACAGCTCTGTCCTGCCTCCCTTTAGGCCTGACAGCCTTCCTTCAGGGAGCTACACACTGTGCGTCTGCTATGTCTTGTGCCCAATCTTGTTCTGTCTGGCTAAAAGTAAAACTGCAATATTCTCTACTCCTAACTGCTCATGCCTCCACTTTTGCAAGGTGCTATGGCAACCACTCTTGACCTAATTAGTGGAGTCCACCTAGCACTGTGTGTGAGTAGAAACATTGTTAACCCTTTCCTAGTGACTGCTTCTCCCTGCTGTATGGTGGTGTGAGGTGTGTGTAAACTTACCAGGTTAACATCTTCCTGCCCGGTGAGAATATAATGATATACCATGTAGCGACCAGTCTCACGGGCGCTACATATCCATGATGGCCCACCCTGTGTATCTATAATATATATATATATATATATATATATATATATATATATATATATATATACAAATCAACATATGCAGGCAGCACTCACAATCCATGGTGCCCAAATCCAGGGAATGCATCCACAATATGCAGCAAATAGAGGATCGGTACTCCAAACTTCATAAACGATTATAAGGGATTGATTTCATAACTATTCAAGATACAAGCAAAGAAAAGAGCGCAATTTGGGCTAAGAAGTAGTGATGGGCGGACCCGGACTGTAAAAGTCTGGATTCATGTGGTTTCAAAGGTGCCCGGATGCCGGGCCCGGGCCCAGGATTTCAGGTGTTCAATCCGGATCCAGCACTTGAAAAAAATTAAAAAAAAAACCCCGCAAAATAAAGAAAATAAGAATGAAGTGAGCGCTTCATACTTACCAAGGCTCTGATGCGGCTGTACACTTCTCCTATGGTCTCTCCATTTCCTGAGCTGCTCATCAATGCTCATGCATAGGTATTACTTTCCCGCAGACCGGCTGCCCTAAAGTCTGTGATTGATTGTAGTCAGATGTTTCCTGTCCCTGCAGCGGTCCGAACCGCTCGGATCCGGGGGTGATTATTCGTGGCTCGAGGGTGTTTACAGGCGAGAGATAGTTTGTGTCACCACCAGTGGTGTACAATAATTGGGAGTACCGCCGCTGCCGTGGAGTACCCGTGGAGATGAAATGGGGCAGCAAGGTGTCGTGGCCCTCCACGGGTAGGGGTAGGCCCCGGGATTCGGTGGGACGCCGTGGGATGCAGGGGTCACTCAGGTACTCACTCAGTCAATAAGCAGACGCTGACAATCGGGTAAACCAAATCTCAGGGTATCGCTGCCGCTGGAGGGGAGCACGTCCGGGTCCCATCCCCTATGGTGTTGCTTGGTGATCCGTGACCTGCCTCCTGGCACTAAGTTTAACTTGAACATGGTGGCCCAGTATTCTGAAACTTGCCGGGCCCTGCTCCCCACTGTGGCTAAGTGTGGGAGCCTGCTCTCAGGGCTCACGCTTGGGATTTTCTGGACCGTTTTGGATGGAAGTCCCTATGCCCCTCGTTGCGCTGGTGCCCTAATTCTGGAGTGGGTGGGAACAGATCATAAAGGCTCTGTTCTCCTCAGGTGAATTGTCAGGTTGCCTGAAGCTTCTCCCCGACCTAGAGCCGTGTACCCTCAGTGCCTTCGGTCCCGGACCGGTCACAGTGCCAGGCTGCTGACCATCCTCCTTGACAGGTGCAGGCACCTAGCCGCAATTCCCTGCGACCGGGGGGCCTACTCCTCTAGGTCCAGATCACCGTCTGCAACCTAGACAGCTTCTCTTGCGAGCCACCACTCCCAACCTCATCTGAGCTCCTCACAGCTCAAAGGCTACTTCCCAACTCTCCATTCACTGACAGACTGACTACACTACTCACCTCCCCTCCCTGACACCCCAGGTGGGCAACTCTATTCCACTCAAGGCATCCACTGGTGTGCCTGGTGGGTGTGGTGCAGTGTGTATCTAGGATTTGATTTGCTGTTGGGGGCAACACCATAAGATAGGGACCCAGAACCATGAGGGACTTGGAATACTGCTCAGAAGGGCAGTTTGTGCAGTACCCTGTGACTACCTGATTGTCCAGGGGTGTCACATTCCCCCTTTGTTAAACGTAGCTCGTCCCCAAGCTACAGGACATCCAGAGGTTTATTTTTGCAACTGGGAAGAAAAAAAATAACATTTTATTTACAAATTCACGTTCCACTTTAGGGAGGCACATCACTTAAACGTTACTTTAAACTTTTAGAGTTCATCCTTTAACTATGGAATGCTACCGGTTATGCTAGTAGCGGAGGCTCAACCTGCTCTGTTGCAGCCTCTTCCTGCCACAGTCCAGTCCCAATGTCCAGCAATGACCCGCTGCATTCCTATTTGTGGGTCCGTGACCAGGTTAAGGTCCCGGGTGTTGAAAAGACGACTCTGGTAACAGTCCTGAGCAACCTGGTAGCCGTTGCCCTTTTGCGCCAACCCCCACCGGGGCCTCCTGGTGCCGTCTGCCAGAACTGCACCATCCAAGGCTCTGATGGTCTTTTCCCTATAACAAAGGGTGGAAAAAGGTTCAACAAGGAGGGCGCAGTCTATTGATAGTATAACTTTCCTGTCACCTTCCATCAGGGAGCCTTCAACCGATCCCCGACAGCCTCCTCCATTTTGCACTCTGGAGAACGTTAAAAAAAGGTGATAGTCCACACAAAACTTTCATAAACTTGCAGGTTCTGGTCCCTTTAACGTCGGGCACCTCCTGGGCACACTCTACCAAAGTGCCCTGGTAAGCCACAGCGATGGCATATGAGCACCACATCAATGGTATCGACTGGAATCTCTCCTTCCATCTCCATTATCTCTAACTCGTGTATCGCCCGTGACAATAGGGACATCCTATAGCCATTCCCTCCAAAACGTGGCACCCATGCAGCCTCTGGAGTGCTGGAACCTGAATCACCTTCTTCCATTTCCGAGTCTATCATCACCGGGACAATCTGATCAGGAGCTGCGATCTGGTCCTCTTCAGCAGGAGTTGTGGAGCCTGCTGCCGCTGTTGTGGGCAGTGTCTCTGGGTCAGCTATGGTCGGGAGCGGAGGCGGCAGAGCGATGGCGATTGCCGGGGGCAGACCGGACTCTGCGGCCGCATTGGCTGGGTCAACCGGAGCTGGGTTTCTGCTTACCCGTTCCACACGCATGGCCTCTCTTTCTTGGGCCCGCACCGCTGCGGCCGCCCTCCGCATCTCGATCCAGGCAGCGGTACCAGGAGCAGCATCCTCAGTTTAGCAGTCACGCTTTCCAGACATCTTGCTTCTGCGGTGCCCAGGAACGTTATGGCAGAGTACTGGCGTCCCTGCTTCTCTTCCTCTGCTACATGCCGTCACGCCCCCTCGGTTTTCACCCACCACTCTCTGTTGCACTGGGGCCCTCTTGTAACTTCCGGTTCCGGGCAGACTCTCTGGATGAAGGGCGGGGCTTATGCTTTGCGCGCTTTTAGTCGAGAAGACAGCGTTTTGGCGCCAAAGATGGCGGAAATGGCGGGAAACAGGACTCTTGACACGCAGTTCGGACTTTCAAGGCGCTTGTCACCCAGGTTAGTGGGTCCTGCTCGTATCCTATTCGTGACGCCAAGTTTTTCGAGGATGTGCCACTCCTGCAGTGGTCCGAACCGCTCGGATTCGGGGGTGATTATTCGTGGCTCGAGGGTCTCCAGACCCAGGGGCTATGGCCCCACTCGAATGAAGAAGGGGGGTATTTACAGGGGAGAGATCATTCGTAACGCCACCCATAGTGTACTGTAATTGGGAGTACCGCCGCTGCCATTGGGAGTACCCGGGGTAATGGAGTGGGGCAGCAAGGTGTCATGGCCATCCACGGGTAGAGGTAGGCCCTGGGACTCAATGGGATGCCGTGGGATGCAGGGGTCACTCAGGTACTCACTCAGTCAATAAGAAGATGCTGACAACTGGGTAAATCAAATCTCTGGGTATCGCTGCCGCTGGAGGGGAGCACGTCCGGGTCCCGTCCCCTATGGTGTTGCCTGGTGATCCATTACCTGACTCCTGGCACTAAGTTTAACTTCAAAGTGGTGGCCCAGTAGTCTGAAACTTGCCGGGCCCCGCTCCCCACTGTGGCTAAGTGTGGGAGCCTGCTCTCAGGGCTCACGCTTGGGATTTTCTGGACCATTTTGGTTGGAAGGCCCTATCCTCCTCATTGCTCTGGTGGCCCGATTCTGGAGCAAGTGGGAACAGATCATAAAGGCTCCGTTCTCCTCAGGTGAATTGTCGGGTTGCCTGAAGCTTCTCCCCGACCTAGGGTCCGTGTACCCCGCCGTGCCTTTGGTCCCTGACCAGTGACAGTGCCAGGCTGCTGACTGTCCTCCTCAACAGGTGCAGGCACCTAGCAGCAATCCCCTGAGACCGGGGGTCCTACTCCTCTAGGTCGAGACCACCGTCTGCAACCTAGACAGCTTCTCTTGGGAGCCACCACTCCCAACCTCCTCTGAGCTTCCTCACAGCTCGAGGGCTACTTCCCAACTCTCCACTCACTGTTACACCGACTACACTACTCACCTCCGATCCCTGACCCCCCAGGTGGGCGACTCTATTCCACTCAAGCCGGCCACTGGTGGGTGTGGTGCAATGTGTATCTAGGATTTGATTTGCTGTTGGGTGCAACACCATAAGATAGGGACCCAGAACCATGAGGGACTTGGAATACTGCACGGATGGGCAGTTTATGCAGTACCCTGTGACGACCTGATAGTCCAGGGGCGTCACAGATGCATCCCCAGCCTGTCTCCCTACAACCAATCTCAGGGGTCTCTATGATATATCCTATATGGTGCACTCACACGAGCTTTATGACTCGCACAAGATCGCATCACCCGGCATGGTCACCCACTCTCTGGACAGGAGCTTCTCAGCTGCATAGAAATGCGAGGCGAGATTTGTGCGAGTCATACGAGTCGTGTGAGTGCACCCATATACTGAATGTATAACTGCAGGAGCTGGCACCACTGATCTCAAGTGTCTGTGTACCATCCACGGGGCAAGGGGTTAAATACTCGTCGCTTGGCTCAATGATGTTGGGTCTGGAGATGTCACGGGGTGGCCTTTTCTGCCCGATTCCGAGGTGTACAATATAGGAGGGGGTGGTGAAGGATGATGGTGGAGGTTGATTTCGTGATGCCACCTGTGGTATGCAGCCAGGGAATTAGCCGCCATTGCTGTCGCTGTTCTCCGGGGTGAATGGTAGTAGCAGCCGAGGTGTTTCTGCTCCCGACAAGTAGAGCTGGCCCCGGGAAGGATGATGAGGGGAGTAGTGATGGCGGAGGCGCCGGGAATGACAGGCGGACACAGTCTCTGTGGGTTCCAGGTGTTTTACTCATGGTTCTGCCGCTCACTCCAGAAGTACCGATCACCCGCTGTGATAGGCCCCGTCGAACCCAGATCCTTTAGAGGTCGGAGCCAGTACAGTGGTCTGTGGGCCCTTCCTCCTTGCGCTAGGTGTTGGATCCCCGTGGCTTGAAGCTCTTGGGGACCTCTGGTTCTTGAAAAGTGTGTTTACTCCTTGCCCATATGCAGGTGCCGCGGTTCCGTTGTGGGGCCTGCCTTGGAACACGACCCCAGATCCTATCTGGCACTGTGCTTTGGGAACTATGGGGGTCGGAGGGACATGCAATTCTGCAAGCCTGCAGATTTTGGTGGACAACCTGGAGTATAATCCACCCTAGGATTCTGCACTCTGTCAGCGCCGGTCCCGAGGGAGCAATCAAGCTCTCCCCTCGGCGACCATATTACCTCCTGCGTCCCACCAGAGCCACTGGTGAAATCTGACTCCTCTCTTCTTCTCCTGCTGGAGGACGCTCTAAGGCTGGAGTCACACTTGCGCGTATCTCGCGAGAGTCTCGCATTGCATCACCCGGCATGGACTGATGCTCTCTGGACAGGAGCATCTCAGCTGCATAGAAATATATGCAGCCGACCCGCTCCTGTCAGGAGAGTGTGCGGCCGTGCCGAATGATGCGATGCGAGACTCGCGCGAGATACGCGCAAGTGTGACTCCGGCCTAACTGTTCTGTTGGCTCCTAACTCCCCTGGTGGTTGCTCCTCCCGTCCCAGGTCCCGCAACTAGTGGATTGGGGATCCCAGGTGTGGTGGTGTCCTAAAGACCCAACCACGCTGGTGCCCCCTTTTGACCCAAACCTAGCCCGGTCTACGGTAAAGGAGGAGCAACCTGGTTGTGTGTATAAATTGGTGTATTGTGGAACCAGCACTGACCTCCTCTGGATCGGGGTTGAGCACTGCACCTTAAGTGAGGTGCAGTACCCTGTGGTGACTGAAGCCTCGGGGCGCCACATCTGTACTTCCCTAATATGTTCTATATAGTGAATGTATAACTGCAGGAGCTGGCACCACTGATCTCGGGTGTCTGTACCTCCCTGGTATGTTATGTATACTGAGTGTGTATAACTGCAGGAGTTGGTGCCACTGATCAGTGTCTGTACCTTCCTGATATGTTCTATATACTTGGTGTATAACTGCAGGAGCTGGCACCGCTGATCTTGGGTGTCTGTAACTCCTTGGTATGTTGTGTATACTGGGTATATAACTGCATGAGCTGGCGCTGCTCATCTTGAGGTCTGTACCTCTCTGGCATGTTCTATGTACTCTGCATAACTGCAGGAGCTGGTGCCGCTGATCTCAGGGGTCTGTACCTCCCTGATATGTTCTATATATCTTATATATTTTTGCTGAGGTTTTGTGCCAGGAGGTGCACTGCAGATTTGGTGCTGAAATGTTCTGCACCAGATTTCAGCACCAAATTTGCACCTCATGGAAGAAAAAAAAATTTTTTTTTTGCATTTTTGGGCCAAGAGATGCACATTTGGTGATGAAATTTTGACACTATATTCATGCATCCAATCTACACCTACTGGCAAAAAATGCATCAAAACCGCATGAGATATGATGCGGTAGTCATGCAATTTTTCTGCCAGGAGGTGTAGAATGGGTTCAGGAATATGGTGTTAAAATTTCAGCACCAAATCTGCATCTCTTGGCAAAAAAACGTGGTTTTCTGCAAGGAGATGCAGGTGAGTTTACTGAGTTTAATCAGGTCATCAGAGGTCCTCTGAGGTCAGGTTACCTGCGATCACAGGTGGGAACCTCCAGCTGTGACTGCAAATAACCAGAGTGACGTCACCGCTGATCGCTGCAGCTCATTCATTCTCTGGAGCTCACAGCGGGCAGTCATGAATCACTGTGGGACCTTGTGTGGATTACGTCAGACCTCAGGGATGCTTTGAGGTTAATAAAGTGGTGAAAGAGGGTGTTTTTTTGTATTTAATCACAAATAAGGGATTTTTTTGGTGTTTGTATTTATTTACTTTCACTTATACATTAGTGATGTGAGTGTCATAGACGCTGCTATCACTAATCCAGGACTTAGTGGCTGCTGTTGGCTGCCATTAACTTCTTATTACCCCAATTGCCACCGCACCAAGGCAATCAGCTAAAGCGCCGGGATTGTTGCATCTAATGGATTTGACAATTCCGGGCAGCTGGAGGCTGATATTTATAGGAACTTTCCCAGCCTCAGAATATCAGCCCCAGCTGTCGGGCTTTATCTTGGCTGGATATCAAAATTGGGGGGAACCGCACGTCATTTTTTATTATTTATTTAAGTAAATACTCTCCTGACAGGAGCTCGTCATCTGCATGTATTTCTATGCAGCTGCACGCTCGTGTCTGGAGAGCGTCAGGTGATGCAATGTGAGACTCACGCGAGTCCCTTGCAAGTATGACTCTGGCCTTTTTTGATACACAGCCAAGATAAAGTCTGACAGCTGGCGGCTGCAGCCTGTAACCATGGACTTTATCTGTGTTGGGTATCAGAATACGGGGGCCCTATGTTGATTGTTTTATTTATTCATTTATTTATATACCACGATACTGACCAGCAGACAGTTGCACTGCTTTCACCGCCCACCGGCCGTCCTGGCACCTGTGATTGGTTGTAGTCAGTTGACAGGCTGTCACTCAGGGTGAAGGCGCGTCTAACTACAACCAATTACACACGCCATTGGGGCGGGGAAATCAGTGAATAATCAATGATGGTTAATTTTTGGCTCCAGAAGGGAATGCGTGACCTGAAAGCAGCTTGCCGCCATGACGGATCTTTGGAGAGTACAACGCGCACGCTCCTACTCCCTTATCCCTTCTACCAACATTTTTAATCTCCAGATTTTGGTTACTATAGACTTATATGGATACCGAATTCCTGACCGGATCCGGATTTTTTTTTTAAATTTTGCTGGGACCTAATGGTCCCGATTATCTGCGAGTCTGCCCAGTGGCGTAACTAGAATCTGATGGGCCCTGGTGCAGAGTTTGAGCCTGGGCCCCCCAATATGTTCTTCAGATGTAAGGGCCATTGTAGCATTCTAAATCCTATAATTATACACAAGTTGCCCCCCCTTTATTGTGTATTAATGTCCCCCATGCTGTACTAATGTCCCCCATCCTGGGCCACTTCCTGGTAAATATGTCCCCCATTCTGGAAATATGTCCACATTATGGCCCATCCTGGTGTATGATGAACCCATCATGGCTATATATGGTCCCATCCTGGTATATGTCCCCATCATAGCCCCATCCTGGTGTATGACCCCGAACATAGATATAGTCTGGTATATATGGCCCCATCCTGGTATACATGGCCCCATCCTGGTATATATGGCCACATCATGGCCACATCCTGTTATATATGCTCTCATTATGGCCCCATCCTGGTATATATGCTCCCATCATGGTTTATGTGGCCCCATAATATCCCCATCTTGGTATATAGACCCATCCTGGTATATGTCCTAAGCGTGTCTCCATCCTGATATATAGCCCCCATTTTGGTATAAAGCCCCCCGTCCTGATATATAGCGCCCTATCCTTGACTATAACCATTCATCCTGGTATATAGTGACCTCATCCTGGTATATAGTCACCTCATACTGGTATATAGCCACCTCATACTGGTATATAGCCACCTCATCCTGGTATATAGCCACTTCATCCTGGTATATAGCCACTTCATCCTGGTATATAGCCCTCCATCCTGGTATATAGCCCCCATCATGCTATATAGCTCCCCCATCCTGATATACAGTGCCTACAAGTAATATTCAACCCCCTGCAGATTTAGCAGGTTTACACATTCGGAATTAACTTGGCATAGTGACATTTGGACTGTAGATCAGCCTGGAAGTGTGAAATGCACTGCAGCAAAAAAGAATGTTATTTCTTTTTTTTTTTTTTTTAAATTGAGAAAAGTTTATTCAGAGGGTCATTTATTATTCAACCCCTCAAACCACCAGAATTCTGTTTGGTTCCCCTAAAGTATTAAGAAGTATTTCAGGCACAAAGAACAATGAGCTTCACATGTTTGGATTAATTATCTCTTTTTCCAGCCTTTTCTGACTAATTAAGACCCTCCCCAAACTTGTGAACAGCACTCATAATTGGTCAACAGGGGAAAGACAAAGGAGCATTCTAAGGCCATCAGAGACAAGATTGTGGAGGGTCACAAGGCTGGCAAGGGGTACAAAACCCTTTCCAAGGAGTTGGGCCTACCTGTCTCCACTGTTGGGAGCATCATCCGGAAGTGGAAGGCTTATGGAACTACTGTTAGCCTTCCACGGCCTGGACAGCCTTTGAAAGTTTCCACCCGTGCCGAGGCCAGGCTTGTCCGAAGAATCAAGGCTAACCCAAGGACAACAAGGAAGGAGCTCCGGGAAGATCTCATGGCAGTGGGGACATTGGTTTCAGTCAATACCATAAGTAACGTACTCCACCGCAATGGTCTCCGTTCCAGACGAGCCCGTAAGGTACCTTTACTTTCAAAGCGTCATGTCAAGGCTCGTCTACAGTTTGCTCATGATCACTTGGAGGACTCTGAGACAGACTGCTTCAAGGTTCTCTGGTCTGATGAGACCAAGATCGAGATCTTTGGTGCCAACCACACACGTGACGTTTGGAGACTGGATGGCACTGCATACGACCCCAAGAATACCATCCCTACAGTCAAGCATGGTGGTGGCAGCATCATGCTGTGGGGCTGTTTCTCAGCCAAGGGGCCTGGCCATCTGGTCCGCATCCATGGGAAGATGGATAGCATGGCCTACCTGGAGATTTTGGCCAAGAACCTCCGCTCCTCCATCAAGGATCTTAAGATGGGTCGTCATTTCATCTTCCAACAAGACAACGACCCAAAGCACACAGCCAAGAAAACCAAGGCCTGGTTCAAGAGGGAAAAAATCAAGGTGTTGCAGTGGCCTAGTCAGTCTCCTGACCTTAACCCAATTGAAAACTTGTGGAAGGAGCTCAAGATTAAAGTCCACATGAGACACCCAAAGAACCTAGATAACTTGGAGAAGATCTGCATGGAGGAGTGGGCCAAGATAACTCCAGAGACCTGTGCCGGCCTGATCAGGTCTTGTAAAAGACGATTATTAGCTGTAATTGCAAACAAGGGTTATTCCACAAAATATTAAACCTAGGGGTTGAATAATAATTAACCCACACTTTCATGTTGAAAATTTATTAAAATTTAACTGAGCAACATAACTTGTTGGTTTGCAAGATTTATGCATCTGTTAATAAATCCTGCTCTTGTTTGAAGTTTGCAGGCTCTAACTTATTTGCATCTTATCAAACCTGCTAAATCTGCAGGGGGTTGAATACTACTTGTAGGCACTGTACAGCCCTCTATACTATTATACAGCACCCCACCATGCCGCACACAGTAAAATAAAAATAATAATAATAATAACAATAAACAATTGTACTCACCTACTCTGCGCTCTCCCGGTGTCGTCCTGTGACGCTGGCATGTCGCCAACTGACCAGCATATACGCGGCGCAGTGCATGACATCAGTGTCATGCGCGGCCAATTGCAGCACCAGTAGCTGTCAGCATATTCTCTGCTCCCCATGCCCAGGATCGTGTGCATGGAGAGCAGTGAATATTCATGGCTTTAATCGGCGGCCGGAACCTCACAATACAGGGACTCGACAGGTCTTTCTGCTGCGATATATTTCAGCTGGATGCGTGCCCATAGACACACATCTATCTGAATCAGGGGCCGGGGTTCCCTGCACCCCCGGGCCCGGTCACAGTGGCGACCTCTGCGACCGCGGTTGTTATGCCCCTGAGTCCGCCCATCTCTACTAATAAGCCTTTTTCAAAAGGCTTATAATCATTTATGAAGCTTGGAGTGCCGATCCTTTACTTGCTGCTCTCTCTCCCTCTTTCTCTGTATATATGTATGTATATATTGTGAGGTAGCGTGGTCGGCTGCGCAGCAGAAGACACGGGATCCAGGCACCAAGGTTCACAGCACACGGTTTAATATCAAAACAAAAGTCCACAACAGTACACATGTGCCTTTTCGGCAGAGAACTCAGGGAGTTGTGATCACTCCCTCACACCCGGCACCCCCGCCCTTGTTCCTGTTTCCTTTTAACCCTTCCTTCAGCCTGTAGGGAAACAGCATTAACCCTGGAGTGGAGTTACTTTCTATCATGGAGTGAGCACAACCGGGGCGAGACATACCGGCCGTCATAGATAACCCCGGTCACAGTCTCACAATATATATATATGTATATATATATATATATATATATATATAATGAGTATAGAAGAGTTGGTGCGAATCGATTTGCATGGCTCGATGAGGCTTCGCATGAGATGAAGATGGGCTTGGCTGCCGGTACATGCCAGGTGCCACTCCCAAGGCAGTGGCCGGGGCTGTGGCAGCAGACTCCCTGGGATGGTGGATGAAGGAACAGACTCAGATGCATGTGTACCTCCCCGAGCGTACCTCCCCACGCTCGGCCGCAGCCGAGCCGATCGGATCCGGGGTCGTTGGTGGATGGCTCGAGCACCTCCGTTCCCGGGGTCACTTCGCTCTGAAAGGGGATGCTGCCGCTTTTGGTGGGGGTTAGGTAGGTGCATGGCCGGAGCCACACTTGAGTTCGTGACGCCACCCATGGGATGTGGTGAAGGTAGACACCACCGCTGCAATTACGTGGCACCCGGGGGAGATGTTTATGCAGCCAGATGTTAACCCCTCCGTGGGCAGGGGTGATGGCCCCGGGACCCGTTGGGGACAGCTGGGTGGTGCAGGGCGATGTGCGCGGCCGGAGGGCACTGTTGTAATTACTGTTATTGACACACACAAATCACTGGTAAACCAACTTGATGGTGGTCGGTGCCCGCAGCCGGCTGCGGTCGGGTCCCCCACCCGGATGTTGGTCTCTGCCTTTCCCCTGCACCGTGTTGTGTAGGTGTTGATTGCCTGCGCTTCAGCGACGGGAGTCCGCTCCACGGCTTTGTGTATGTCGGGAGAGCCCATTTGCCCGCAGACACTGGCCCCAGGGATCTCTCTGCCTGTGCAGTGGCTTTCTATCCCCCTCGGTGGGCTGTTGTCTTCAGTCAGGACTTGGGTGGGAAAGGACCTATAGTACAGACCGCAATCAGTTAATTAACTCAGTCCAGTTGATTCTGGACCTCGTTTCAGGGTCTGAGTACCCCCCTGTGTGCTCCGGTTTCCGAGTCGGTTCCCCCGGTCGGTACCGGCGGCCCACTACCCTGTCTCGGTCCACCACGGTTCCACCGAGCCATCTTCCTGGCTCCTGCAGGCTGAGGCCACCGCTTGCCTCCTAGCCAAAGGTGCCCGGGCTCCAACCCCGGCACCTGTCATACTCCTTCACTCCACTTCACTCCACTCTACTCACTCATCTGACAACTAACTTGTGTTTTCCTGCCTCAGGCCCTCTGAACTCCTCAGTGGGTGTGCCAATCGCCTGGCTCCACCCCCCTGGTGTGTCCATCAAGCACTGAGGGAGGTGACTAGGGTTTTTGTGGTTGGCTGATGACTCCTTTTTAGGAGACAGGTGTTGTGCGGGGCTCTAACTGTGACTACCTCGCTAGTCCAGGGCGTCACACTCCCCCTTGGTTAACCACAGACCGTCCGCGGGCTGTCCGACCACCACCGTTTATTTTTCAGAAAAAGTTAAAACTTTTTAGAATATGTACAAGTATACTAACATATTTACATCAAGAAGGCCAGGGAAGGAGTCTTGCGAGGATAATTTGCATATTCCCAGTGCCTTCTGGGATAAGTGAAGAGTCACCGCGAGCTCAAGGAGAACCGGGTTTTGGCCGTTACAGCCGGAAGGAAGACTTCTGAAAGCCAGGGAAGGAGTCTTGCGAGGATAATTTGCATATTCCCAGTGCCTTCTGGGATAAGTGAAGAGTCACCGCGAGCTCAAGGAGAACCGGATTTTGGCCGTTACAGCCGGAAGGAAGACTTCTGAAAGCCAGGAAAGGAGTCTTGCGAGGATAATTTGCATATTCCCAGTGCCTTCTGGGATAAGTGAAGAGTCACCGCGAGCTCAAGGAGAACCGGGTTTTGGCCGTTACAGCTGGAAGGAAGACTTCTGAAAGCCAGGAAAGGAGTCTTGCGAGGATAATTTGCATATTCCCAGTGCCTTCTGGGATAAGTGAAGAGTCACTGCGAGCTCAAGGAGAACCGGGTTTTGGCCGTTACAGCCGGAAGGAAGACTTCTGAAAGCCAGGAAAGGAGTCTTGCGAGGATAATTTGCATATTCCCAGTGCCTTTTGGGATAAGTGAAGAGTCACCGCGAGCTCAAGGAGAACCGGGTTTTGGCCGTTACAGCCGGAAGGAAGACTTCTGAAAGCCAGGAAAGGAGTCTTGCGAGGATAATTTGCATATTCCCAGTGCCTTCTGGGATAAGTGAAGAGTCACCGCGAGCTCAAGGAGAACCGGGTTTTGGCCGTTACAGCCGGAAGGAAGACTTCTGAAAACCAGGAAAGGAGTCTTGCGAGGATAATTTGCATATTCCCAGTGCCTTCTGGGATAAGTGAAGAGTCACCGCGAGCTCAAGGAGAACCGGGTTTTGGCCGTTACAGCCGGAAGGAAGACTTCTGAAAGCCAGGAAAGGAGTCTTGCGAGGATAATTTGCATATTCCCAGTGCCTTCTGGGATAAGTGAAGAGTCACCGCGAGCTCAAGGAGAACCGGGTTTTGGCCGTTACAGCCGGAAGGAAGACTTCTGAAAGCCAGGAAAGGAGTCTTGCGAGGATAATTTGCACATTCCCAGTGCCTTTTGGGATAAGTGAAGAGTCACCGCGAGCTCAAGGAGAACCGGGTTTTGGCCGTTACAGCCGGAAGGAAGACTTCTGAAAGCCAGGAAAGGAGTCTTGCGAGGATAATTTGCATATTCCCAGTGCCTTCTGGGATAAGTGAAGAGTCACCGCGAGCTCAAGGAGAACCGGGTTTTGGCCGTTACAGCCGGAAGGAAGACTTCTGAAAACCAGGAAAGGAGTCTTGCGAGGATAATTTGCATATTCCCAGTGCCTTCTGGGATAAGTGAAGAGTCACCGCGAGCTCAAGGAGAACCGGGTTTTGGCCGTTACAGCCGGAAGGAAGACTTCTGAAAACCGCGCGCCGCTAGGCGCGCGAATTTTAGCCTTTCTTCTTCATTGTGAGCAAAGTGTGAGCAAAAGTAAGTGTGAGTAGAATTGTTTGTATTTAGTTGTTTAATTACTTAACATTTGTGTAGTGCTATCCCCATTAGAAAATGTGCTCCACTATTGCTAATGCGATCCAGTGTACATCTTGTCTCATGTATGCAGTCCTTGAAAAGCTGAGATGCGTTAGCAATATGGAAAGGAGTTTGCTGCTCACTGAGCAGCAGCTTGCTGGGTCAGATGTGGGGGAGGATCGTAGTAGGGAGCGGCAGGACGGTGAGGTAGGTAGCTGGGTGACAGTTAGAAAGGGGGGTAAAGGGAAAAGTGCTAGGAAGGCTAGTCCTGAACTGACACACCCCAATAGGTTTGCAAACTTGGCAGATGAGGGGGATGTCATTACAGGGGTAGCATTGCTGCAGCAAGGCATGACCTCTGAATGCCAGAGGAGTGTCTGCTCCAGTAAGGGGGGGAATAGGAGTGCAGGGCAGGCAAGACAGGTACTGGTAGTGGGGGACTCAATTATTAGGGGGACAGATAGGGCAATCTGTCACAAAGACAGGGATCGCCGAACAGTGTGTTGTCTTCCTGGCGCTCGAGTTCGGCACATCGCTGATCGGGTTGACAGATTACTGGGAGGGGCTGGGGAGGACCCAGCGGTCATTGTACACATTGGCACAAATGACAAAGTTAGAGGTAGGTGGAAGGTCCTTAAAGATGATTTCAGGGAATTAGGTTGTAAGCTTAAAGCATGGACCTCCAAGGTGGTATTTTCGGAAATACTACCTGTGCCACGAGCCACACTAGAGAGGCAAAGGGAGATCAGGGAGGTTAACAGGTGGCTCAGGAATTGGTGTAGGAAAGAGGGTTTTGGGTTCCTGGAGAATTGGGCCGACTTTTCAGTTGGCTACAGATTCTATGCTAGGGATGGGCTGCATCTTAATGGGGAGGGTGCAGCTCTGCTGGGGCAGAAAATGGCTAGAAGGTTGGAGGAGTGTTTAAACTAGGAATGGGGGGCGAGGGTATTCACTTTATAGAAGGGGAATGTAGTGCGGATAGTGACCAGGGCACAAGTAATGAAATTGGGGGTGGTACGGGGGGAAGGGTTAGGACAGTTAATACAGTAAGGAGGAATAGAGGTACAGAGTCATACGTAACATGCATGTACACTAATGCCCGAAGCCTCACAAATAAGGTGGAGGAATTAGAATTAATATTGTTGGAAGAAAATTATGATATAGTGGGGATATCATAGACATGGCTGGATGAGAGCCATGACTGGGCTGTTAATTTACAGGGTTATAGCCTATTCAGGAATGACCGTACAAATACGCGAGGGGGAGGTGTGTGTCTATATGTAAAATCATCCTTAAAACCCATCCTGCGTGACAAAATATGTGAGGGTACTGAGAATGTAGAGTCCCTATGGGTGGAGATAAGGGGGGGGAGAATGAATAATAAAATACTGATAGGGGTGTGTTATAAGATGCCGAATATTCTGGAAGAGGTTGAGAATCTCCTCATAAAGCAAATTGATAAAGCAGCGAGTCTTGGAGAGGTAATTATTATGGGGGACTTTAACTATCCTGATATAAATTGGGGAACAGTAACTTGCAGTTCCAGCAAAGGAAATAGATTTTTGATAACAATGAAAGATAATTACCTTTCACAAATGGTACAGGACCCCACAAGAGGGGGAGCACTACTAGACCTTGTACTAACCAATAGGCCAGACCGCATATCATATATACAAGTTGGGGGTTACTTGGGGAATAGTGATCACAAAATAATAAGTTTTCATGTATTCTTTAGTAAGATGTATAGTAGAGGGGCTACAAGGACACTAAACTTCAGGAAAGCAAATTTTAAATGGTTGAGAGATGATCTTAGTGCAATAAACTGGGATGATGTACTAAGTAATAAAAGTACACAAAGCAAATGGGAGACTTTTATGAGCATCCTGAATAGGGCTTGTGCAGAAAATATACCCTATGGGAACAAACATGCTAGAAATAGGAAGAAACCCCTATGGCTAAATAGAGCTGTAAGGGAAGCAATAAAAGAAAAACAGAAAGCCTTAAAAGAATTAAAGAGGGTAGGTAGTGATGACGCATTATATAATTATAGAAAATTAAATAAAATATGTAAAAAGCAAATTAAGTTAGCTAAGTTTGAGACAGAGAGACTCATTGCAAGAGAAAGTAAAAATAATCCTAAAATATTCTTTAACTACATAAACAGTAAAAAACTGAAAAGCGATAGTGTTGGCCCCCTTAAAAATAGTCTTGGTGAAATGGTGGAAGGGGATGAGGGTAAAGCCAACCTGCTGAATGAATTTTTTTCTACGGTTTTTATACAAGAAAATGCCATGGCAGATGACATGACCAGTGATGCCATAAATTCACCCTTGAATATTACCTGCTTAACCCAGCAGGAAGTACGCCACCGCCTCGAAATCACTAAGGTTGACAAATCTCCGGGCCCGGATGGCATACACCCCAGAGTACTACAGGAATTGAGTTCTGTGATAGATAGACCATTATTTTTAATCTTCACAGATTCCTTAATAACAGGGTCAGTACCGCAGGACTGGCGCATAGCAAATGTGGTGCCAATATTCAAAAAGGGGACAAAAACTGAGCCGGGAAATTATAGGCCGGTAAGTTTAACCTCTACGGTTGGTAAAATCCTTGAGGGGTTCTTGAGAGATGCTATACTGGAGTATCTCAAGAAAAATAACCCTATGACAGAGTATCAACATGGGTTTATGAGTAGAGTTGAGCGCGGTTCGTGGTTCGTGGTTCTCCAGTTCTAGGCTCGAGTGATTTTTGGGCTGTTGGAGATCGAACTAGAACTCGAGCTTTTTGCTAAAAGCTCGATAGTTCTAGATACGTTCGAGAACGGTTCTAGCAGCAAAAAGCAGGGCTTTTTACAGCTACAGTGAGCAGGAGCCATCGCTGGCAGCCTGCCACAAGCTGGTAACCAAGATAAACATCGGGTATCCAAGCAAAGCGCTTTGGTTAGTAACCCGATGTTTATCTTAGTTACGTGCAGGAAGCCCACACTTTCCCGCTCAGCTCGCTCCACCCCCTCCTGCCCGCGGCATGTACACATACATACACATACACAAACACACACACACACACACACACATCCACCCCCCCCCCCCCCCCGCCCGCCCGCCCGCTCGCTCGCTCGCTCGCTCGGCTTACCTGCGGTGATGAAGTCCCGCCATCCCGACCTCAGCGCTGTCACTGTCCTCCATGGCCGCCGCTTGTCACATCACCTATCGCTTCCGACCCGAGACTGACACTGGCGGTGACGTCACGGACCTCTCGCGATACTTGATGTGAAGGCGCCGGTCATTGACCTCAGTGACAGGGGCTGTCAGTGTGCTGGAGATCAGCGCAGGTAATGTACCTCACTGACAGCAGCACTTGTCACCCCCCTGCAGTGACCTGGGCTGACCCATTGATGTTAGCTCAGGTCACTGCACTGCTCTCCCAGCCAATGGGGAACATCCTGCTCTTCATTGACTGGGACAGTGTGCATCGTCATGGCAACCCCTTGGATTACACCAGACCTGGATTTGTTTTTCAATCTAATAAATTGTTTAAAGAGGGAATGTTTTGGGGAGTGTTTTTTCAAATAAAAATGTGTTTGTCGTCTATTTTTTTTTTATTACTGACTGGGTTGGTGATGTCGGGTATCTGATAGACGCCTGACCTCACCAACCCCAGGGCTTGATGCCAGGTGACATTACACATCTGGTATTAACCCCAAATATTACCCCGTTTGCCACCGCACCAGGGCGCGGGATGAGCTGGGGCGAAGCACCAGGATTGGCGCATCTAATGGATGCGCCAATTCTGGGGCGGCTGCGGCCTGCTATTTTTAGGCTGGGGAGATTCCAATAACCATGGACCTCCCTAGTCTGAGAATATCAGGCCCCAGCTGTCTGCTTTACCTTGGCTGGTGATCCAATTTTGGGGGACCCCTACGTGTTTTTTTTTTAATTATTTATTTAATTTAAAATAACAGCGTGGGGTGCCCTCAGTTTTGGATTACCAGCCAAGGTGAGGTTGCCAGCTGTGGTCTGCAGGCTGCAGCCGTCTGCTTTACCCTAGCTGGCTACAAAACTAGGGGGAACCCTATGTCATTTTTTTTTTTCATTTTTTTGGCTAAATACAAAGCTAAGCACCCCTTAGTGCCACATGAAAGGTACCAAAGGGTGTTCCACTTTTTCTCCATTTTTTTCTCCACTTTCTCTCCACTTTTTCTCCACTTTTTCTCCATTTTTTTCTCCACTTATTCTCCACTTTTTCTCCTCTTATTCTCCACTTTTTCTCCACTTTTTCTCCACTTTTTCTCCACTTTTTCTCCTCTTATTCTCCACTTTTTCTCCACTTTTTCTCCACTTTTTCTCCATTTTTTTCTCCACTTTCTCCACTTTTTCTCCACTTTTTTCTCCACTTTTTCTCCTCTTATGCTCCACTTTTTCTCCTCTTAATCTCCACTTTTTCTCCACTTTTTCTCCACTTCTTCTCCACTTTTTTCTCCACTTTTTCTCCTCTTATGCTCCACTTTTTCTCCACTTTTTCTCCACTTTTTCTCCACTTTTTCTCCACTTTTTCTCCTCTTAATCTCCACTTTTTCTCCTCTTATGCTCCACTTTTTCTCCACTTTTTCTCCACTTTTTCTCCACGTTTTCTCCACTTTTTTCTCCACTTTTTCTCCTCTTATGCTCCACTTTTTCTCCACTTTTTCTCCACTTTTTCTCCACTTTTTCTCCACGTTTTCTCCACGTTTTCTCCACTTTTTTCTCCACTTTTTCTCCTCTTATGCTCCACTTTTTCTCCACTTTTTCTCCACTTTTTCTCCTCTTAATCTCCACTTTTTCTCCACTTTTTCTCCACTTTTTCTCCTCTTATGCTCCACTTTTTCTCCACTTTTTCTCCACTTTTTCTCCATTTTTTTCTCCACTTATTCTCCACTTTTTCTCCTCTTATTCTCCACTTTTTCTCCACTTTTTCTCCACTTTTTCTCCTCTTATTCTCCACTTTTTCTCCACTTTTTCTCCATTTTTTTCTCCACTTTCTCCACTTTTTCTCCACTTTTTTCTCCACTTTTTCTCCTCTTATGCTCCACTTTTTCTCCTCTTAATCTCCACTTTTTCTCCACTTTTTCTCCACTTTTTTCTCCACTTTTTCTCCTCTTATGCTCCACTTTTTCTCCACTTTTTCTCCACTTTTTCTCCACTTTTTCTCCTCTTATGCTCCACTTTTTCTCCACTTTTTCTCCTCTTATGCTCCACTTTTTCTCCACTTTTTCTCCACTTGTTTCTCCACTTTTTCTCCTCTTATGCTCCACTTTTTCTCCACTTTTTCTCCACTTTTTCTCCACTTTTTCTCCTCTTATGCTCCACTTTTTCTCCACTTTTTCTCCACTTTTTCTCCATTTTTTTCTCCACTTATTCTCCACTTTTTCTCCTCTTATTCTCCACTTTTTCTCCACTTTTTCTCCACTTTTTCTCCTCTTATTCTCCACTTTTTCTCCACTTTTTCTCCATTTTTTTCTCCACTTTCTCCACTTTTTCTCCACTTTTTTCTCCACTTTTTCTCCTCTTATGCTCCACTTTTTCTCCTCTTAATCTCCACTTTTTCTCCACTTTTTCTCCACTTTTTTCTCCACTTTTTCTCCTCTTATGCTCCACTTTTTCTCCACTTTTTCTCCACTTTTTCTCCACTTTTTCTCCTCTTAATCTCCACTTTTTCTCCTCTTATGCTCCACTTTTTCTCCACTTTTTCTCCACTTTTTCTCCACTTTTTCTCCACTTTTTCTCCTCTTATGCTCCACTTTTTCTCCACTTTTTCTCCTCTTAATCTCCACTTTTTCTCCTCTTATGCTCCACTTTTTCTCCACTTTTTCTCCTCTTATGCTCCACTTTTTCTCCACTTTTTCTCCTCCTATGCTCCACTTTTTCTCCACTTTTTCTCCACTTTTTTCTCCACTTTTTCTCCTCTTATGCTCCACTTTTTCTCCACTTTTTCTCCACTTTTTCTCCACTTATGCTCCACTTTTTCTCCACTTTTTCTCCACTTTTTTCTCCACTTTTTCTCCTCTTAATCTCCACTTTTTCTCCACTTTTTCTCCACTTTTTCTCCACTTTTTCTCCACTTTTTTCTCCACTTTTTCTCCACTTTTTCTCCTCTTATGTTCCACTTATTCTCCACTTTTTCTCCACTTTTTCTCTACTTTTTCTATGGTCGGTCTACCCATTAGCTCTGCCATGCATAGTGTAGCTCTACACCTACTGCACATGTTACTTTATGATTGACATCTCTTTCGTACCAGAGCTGTCTAAGTCTACTCTGACCCCATATTTGTCATTACTATATTGTCCTTGTACTGTATTATGACATTTGTATCATGTGTTTCATTTCTTGCTGTGTTGCAATTTTTTTGCTGCATCCCAATTGTACCTCTACATTGTTCGAGTTTATGTTATTGTTCTCTCACTCTTATGTGATACTGATTATTGTCATTTTTCATGATTACATGCAGATAAGTCCAATCTGACGAAGGCTCAGGCCGAAACGTCATTTGTACCTTGTTTTGGACAAAAACATATATGCTTATGAAAAAAAAATTTTCTTAATACGGACCAATAAAGAGTGATTTTGCATTACTATCCGTTGTGACTTACTGACTTAGTCTGGGAGATATAGAGTGCCGAGGTTACTCACTAATTTTATCTATTATTACCTCTGAGCACCTATATACCAGTGAGCAGAGCTTCCTCTACAGTAGTTCTCCTGATTAGGCATGCCCTTACCTCATGAGCAGGGCATTGCAGCTTTGGTAGCAACCATTATGACATGGACTCTGCTGCTGTGGACCCGGGGAGAGTGAGTGCAGATTCATTGCACCCACACTCCTCACATGAAGGGTCCGCACTCCTAGAAAATGGGGGATACGTTCCCTGAGTGTCTCCCCCCCATATTCTAGACGGTCCAGAGTCGTCGTGGGACCCCTTTATTTTTTTTCTTACAATAAATTGGTGAAAGAGGAAATGTTTTGGGGACTGTTTTTTCAAATAAATTTCTTTTGTCGATTTTTTGTTTTTGTTAGTACTGACAGTTTATGATGTTGGGTATCTAATAGACGCCATGACATCACAAACTGCTGGGCTTGATCTCAGGTGACTTTACAGCTAGTATCAACCCGATTTATTACCCCGTTTGCCACTGCACCAGGGCACGGGATGAGCTGGGGTGAAGCGCCAGGATTGGCGCATCTAGTGGATGCGCCATGTCTGGGGTGCCTGCGGCCTGCTATTTTTAGGCTGTGAAGGCCCAATAACTATGGACCTTCCCACCCTGAGAATACCAGACCACAGCTGTCCGCTTTACCTTGGCTGGTGATCCAATTTGGGGGGTCCCCTACTTTTATTGTGTAATTATTAATATTTATAAAATAATTATAAAAAAGAGCCTGAGGGGACCTCCACATTGGATCCCCAACCACGGTAAATCTGCCAGCTGTGGTTTTCAGGCTACAGCCGTCTGCTTTACCCTAGCTGGCTATCAAAAATGGGGGGACCCAACGTAATTTTTTTTTTTTAACTATTTTTTAAATAGAAAAAATTAATGGGCTTCCCTGTATTTTGATTGCCAACCAAGGTAACGGCAGGCAGATGGGGGTGGCAACCCATAGCTGTCTGCTTTATCTGCGCTGAGAATCAAAAATACCGCGGAGCGCTACGTCATTTTTTTAAAGATTTATTTTTACAGCACTGTGATGTCCAGCAATCAAAATACAGGGAAGCCCATTTTATTTTTAGTTATTTAAATAAATAATTAAAAAAAATATATGTTAGTTCCCACTGCATTTTTTGTATTGCTAGCTAAGGGTAATCCAAGCAGCTACTGGCTGCTAACCCCCACTGCTTGGTGTTACCTTCACTGGCAATCGAAAATCCAGGGAAGCATTTTTTTTTTTTTTTGCCAAAAAGCTACAAAAAAAGGACGTGAGCTTCGCCATATTTTTGTATGCTAGCCAGGTATAGCAGGCAGGTGCTGGAAGAGTTGGATACAGCGCCAGAAGATGGCGCTTCTATGAAAATGCCATTTTCTGAGGTGGCTGCAGACTGCAATTCGCAGCAGTGGGGCCCAGAAAGCTCAGGCCAACCGGTGGTGCGGATTCCAATCACAGCTGCCTAGTTGTACCTGGCTGGACACAAAAATGGGGCAAAGCCTACGTCATTTGTTTTCTAATTATTTAATGAAATTCATGAAATAATAAAAAAAGGGCTTCCCTTTATTTTTGGTTCCCAGCCGGGTACAAATAGGCAACTGGGGGTTGGGGGCAGCCGTACCTGCCTGCTGTACCTGGCTAGCATACAAAAATATGGCGAAGCCACATAATTTTTTCAGGGGGCAAAAAACTTCTGCATACAGTCCTGGATGGAGTATGCTGAGCCTTGTAGTTCTGCAGCTGCTGTCTGTCTGTATGGAGAAGAGCAGACAGCAGCTGCAGAACTACAAGGCTCAGCATACTCCATCCAGGACTGTATGCAGAAGTTTTTTGCCCACCAAAAAAATGACGTGGGCTTCGCCATATTTTTGTATGCTAGCCAGGTACAGCTGGCAGCCACGGGCTGCCTCCAACCCCCAGTTGCCTATTTGTACCCGGCTGGGAACCAAAAATATAGGGAAGCCCGTTTTTTTTAATTATTTCACTTATTTCATGAAATAATTAAAAAACAAATGACGTGGGCTTCGCCCTATTTTTGTGTCCAGCCGGGTACAACTAGGCAGCTGGGGATTGGAATCCGCAGCACAGGTTAGCCCGAGGTTTGTGGGCGCCTCTGCTGCGGATTTCAGTCCGCAGCCGTCCCAGAAAATGGCGCTCTCATAGAAACGCCATCATCTGGCGCTGTATCCAACTCTTCCAACAGCCCTGGAGCCGGGTGGCTTGTTGGGTAATCATGAGTTAATACTGGCTTTGTTTTACCAGCCAGTATTAAGCCAGAGATTCTTAATGTCAGGCACGTTTGACCCGGCCATTAAGAATCTCCAATAAAGGGTTAAAAAAAGACACCACACAGAGAAAAAATACTTTAATAGAAATAAATACACAGACACATTAGAGACTCCATCTTTATTACCCCTGTCAGCCCTCCACGATCCTGCTCTTCTGTCTTCTTTCTTTCTAGTGTAGTAGTAGTGACGATTGTAGTGAGGGGCATCACTTGGGGCTGGGGAACCTCCATCCTAACTACAATGCTCACTACAATCGGGAAGCAGCGTGCAGCCTTCACTCCGTGAGTGATCACTGCTGGCTGCTAGCGGTAACGCTGACAGACGCGTTACCATAGCAACGGTGCTCCCGGAGCCGCGGTTAGCGGTGACGTCACCGCTAACTGCGTTGCTATGGCAACGGTGATCTCCGTTAATGACCGGCTGTGTCAGCCGGTCCCTAACGGAACGGGGAGTCGACCGTGTGCTAGAGCATGTCGCCGGTACACGGCGATACACATATGTGCACCGTGTACCGGAGAGATGCATTCGCAGGTCCTACATGACGTGTCATAGTCATGTGACCAGTCTGTAGCCAATGAGATAATAGCCACGTGACTGGTCACATGGCTATTTTGACGTCACGATAGGTCCTGCTTCTCTGCTGGCAGTGCAGGTCACCGGGAGGATTCAGCGATCATCGGATGGAATAGCGGCAGGAGACAGAGTGCAGAAGGGATCGCGAGGACCGGTAAGTGTTATGGCAATGTTTATTAACTGTTTGTGTACATTTATAATGCATTTTTATGTGTTTGTGATTGCCTCCCATTATAGCCTATACGTTCGAGTTCGGTTCGTCGAACGTTCGACGAACCGAACTCGAACGGGACCCCCGTTCGGCGAACCGGCCTCGAGCCGAACCGGGACCGGTTCGCTCATCTCTATTTATGAGGGATCAATCCTGTCAAACTAATTTGATCAGCTTCTATGAAGAGGTAAGTTCAAGCCTGGACCAGGGAAATGCAGTGGATGTTGTGTATATGGACTTTTCAAAAGCTTTTGATACAGTGCCACACAAAAGATTGGTACATAAAATGAGAATAATAGGGATAGGGGAAAATATGTGTAACTGGGTTAAAAACTGGCTCAGTGATAGGAAACAAAGGGTGGTTATTAATGGTACGTACTCGGACTGGGTCTCAGTTCATAGTGGGGTACCACAGGGGTCAGTATTGGGCCCGCTTCTTTTCAACATATTTATTAATGACCTTGTTGGGGGCATGCGGAGTAGAATTTCAATATTTGCAGATGATACTAAACTCTGCAGGGTAATCAATACAGAGGAGGATAATTTTATATTACAGGGAGATTTATGTAAATTGGAGAATTGGGCTGAGAAGTGGCAATTGAAGTTTAATGTAGATAAATGTAAGGTCATGCACTTGGGTAGAGGAAATAAAATGTATGATTATGTACTTAATTGTAGAACACTGGGTAAGGCCTGTGCCACACATCCGTGCCTCCGGTACGTTTTTGGCATTTTTTGCACATACCGGAGACACGTGCTGATGTTGACATACTATTTGTAATCTAAAAAGCCTCACGTCAGTGTTTGCGCACGGAGCGTGTGTCCGTTCCGTGCGTACGTTTGTGCGTGTCGAAAAAGCGCTGACATGTCCGTTTTCCACCGGCATCACGTCCTCACGGATCCATTAAATCCTATGGGTCCGTGTTTACACGTACGTGATACGGATGGCCTCCGTATGCTATCCGTGTGGTCCGTGTCCGTGTTTTAATTAGAAAGTTTGTTACACTCTGAAATACTTTCAGGTGGCGTTGCTAACATATTTTCTTGCACAAAACTAACTGTGCATTTGCAGAAGGAGTGAGCAAGCAAGAAGTTGGAGTTCTGTGTATTGCAAGATCTATTTTGAGCAAACTTTCGTCTTCGATATATAATAATGGCACCACGGGTGGACACGGAGAAACTTATAACAGCTGTCGAGACTCACCCACCATTATGGGATACACGTGTAGATGGTTACCATGACCGACTGACAGTTGATCGCCATTGGAATCAAGTAGCTGAGGAAGTGTACCCCAATAATGCATGGTCTAGATGTTCTCCTGCAAAGCGTGCTAAATATGGTAAGTTTTTGTATTTTTTTATATTTTTTAATTTAATATCTATATTTGGATTTATTCATACTTTCAAACTGTGATTGTTTTGGCATAGTTATGTTGTCTTTTAGTGTTAAATCCTATGAGAAGATTTGGTGCATGTACTACTCAATATATTGAGTTCCTGTACACTTTTTTCATAGTATCACCAAACTTTCATCAGTGTAAAAAATCGAAGTATACTAAAATTTGTAATCTGACTTGGAATTCCTCATGAATTTACTTAATTAACTGATTAAACTGTCATGTGTTTTAAAATTCCCTGTTGGATTAGTCAAAATTTAGTAGCACACTTGAAAATTTTTTTTTTTTATTTTATTAAAAATAATTGATTAAAATGACATGTCAATATCATTACCTACATGTATCAAATAATATTTCGAGTAATTTTTAGCCAAATGTCATTGCAAAAACACAGAATTATAATTTAAATATAGATGACAATGACTTAAAATATAATTATTCAGAAATATTATTTGGTTTTGTGTGAATGTCTAAACATGTTTTTGAATGAAGAATATCTAAATAAATTATATTTCATCCTAAGTATTTGACCAACATAATTGTGTTAAATTGTATATTAAATTTCGCAAACATTATTTAAATTAATGTGTGCAGATTTATGGAGAATGTTGCAAGTGACATATTTGTTAATTTTCCCCAGTTGACTTGGTAAAAAGGCGTTGGCGTTCAGCCCGTGATCAGTACCGAAGGGAGTACAACCCTATGCCATCCTCATCCAGCCAAGGCCGCAAACGCAGATATGTCTACTATGAACAAATAAGCTTCCTAGCACCCATCTTAGAAGTTACACAGTAAGTTTTTTTTTTTTTTGAAAAAAAAAAAAAAAAAAAAAACCCCTGAAGAAAATTGGACAAACATAAATGTTAAGATTGTAATATGTTTTTACATTTCTTATAGAACGGAGGATAATCTTGACGAATCTGATGATGAACCAACAGCAGGTCCCTCTGCTACAGCCACCTCAGCATCAGAACAAGAACCTGCCAGAGAAGACATTGAAATTCCTGAGACTCAACAAGATGCAGCAACTGAATCACATGAGGGTGGGACAGAGAGTGCACTAACCAACACCCAAGGCTCATCAACGCAACAAACAACCACACCAGCTACACAATCAACACAAACAAATGTACTTCCACGTTTTGCACCACAACCTCTACGTGCAAGAAGAATCCGCAGACCTGAGGAAATGAGATCCTTACCGGAAATAATTGACACACGCATTATTCACATAATGAACACTTTAATTCCAGAAACAGATGCCGAGCGTTTTTGTCGCTCTTTATCAACTAGCTTAACCAAAATTCCTTCAGATAGACAGGAACGTGTAAGAGCTGCTATGCTGACCCTACTGTCAGCTAGTCAGGCAGAACAGGAACCAGTGAGAGTGTATGAGGCCATAGAAAATTGGCGTACCATTATGCAACAACATACAGTCCCAAACACAACAGACAATCAAAACACAATTTCAACACAAACAACAATGGCAACTGTAATAGTCAATAATCCACTATTACAACAATCTGGACAACCTTCAATGGCTTCAAGTACGTTATTCCCAACACCAATTAGACAAGGGTATGTTGCAACCAATACTGGTGCCTTAAGCACAGTACAAAGTGCTACCTCTCAGCAACCATTGAACTATATGAATTTACAACCAACTCAAACTACTAGTTACTTTACTCAACCCACAAATATTGGTGGTTTACCTAATTTGTTTCCAGGTTCAACATACCCACAATCATTCATGATGCCTCATTATCCAATCTCAACTATGTTACCTACACCACACTTACAAACCTCAGTCAACTATCCTCAAGGTCAACAACATACACACACACAATACCCAGTTACCCATGTAGATCCACAGGTCTACTCAACCACAGGCAATGTGTTGGGACAAACCAGCATGCAACAGACTGTTCCACACACTACTGTAGCTAGTAATAGGAATGTTGTTCAGCAAACAACTGTTTCCATTCCTGAAAATACCATTTCTGAGGCCACACAAAACAACATACTCAGCAACACTCAGGTAACTTCACTAGAAGATCTTGTTGACTTGTGATGCACATTTTTGCTAATCTTAACAATCAAACAACAAATCTGATGAATGTGTCAAAATGTTAAAAAAGAGGGATTTCCAAAAATGTGCAAACTCAGAGTTGAAAAGATTTTAAAAAAATGTGTGATTATACTTAGTGACGGATCACATATATGTTTTATGGCCTTTATGTTTGAAAATGTATTAACACAGTTTTACCCAACCAATTTGATGGTTAGATTAGTTCTAATATTCTGAAAACACAGCTTAGAATTTTTTGGTCTATGTCAATGTCCAACATGATAGCAACTTAATTGGCCGACATTTTTGAACATTGTAAGCAATGCACACATTTTCTTTACAATGACTCTTGTATGTAAAGTATATTTTGTATGTTATGAAGATTAGCATTAAAATTTTCGTTTTGAAAAATTTAACACAAAATGAACAATATGTACATTTTTAATGTGGATGTGAAAAAATAACATCCTTAATTTATGGATTAATATGCTTATTCGTAATAAAAGATTATGTTTTTGAAGAAAAAAAGCATGTTTTTTTTGGATATTTAATAATAATATAGGATTTTTTCAATAGACGATTAACATTATTAATGTTGTAAGTTACAAATAAGTTTACTAAAACATGATATTAACACAGAAATGTACATACACATACATACAACATTCAGGAAACCATGTTGCTAACAGAAATGTCAGTTTCTGAATAACGCATTTCCCCTTTAATACTTGTTTGATTTAAGCTCAGAGATGTTGAGAAAAATTAACCAAGTACCTATAATAAAATAATTTTATATTTTTATCAACAAAAAACCATCACAATCTTAACAATCATCACTATTATTATTATCATCAAAACAATTAAAGTAATCAGTAAATAAATTTCTAATTTGTAAACCAGATGTCACGGAATTATGAGACATAGGTTCACCTGTGGGATTAACAACATGGTTTATCTGAAATTCATCATCCACATAAGTTCCTCCTTCATGTATCCGACAGTAATTGTGAAGCACAATGGTAGCCTTGAGTACAGATGTGACAAAGGTTGGCTGCAACTGAATCGTTGTCTGATAAATGCGCCATTTGTTAGCTAAAATACCAAATGCACACTCCACATAACGTCTTGCTTTAGTTAGCCGATTATTAAAGTACTGTTTCCTGTCATCAATGGATCTCCTTGGATATGGTCGCATAACATGTTTGGATAATGCAAATCCTGCATCTGCTACCATCACATATGGTGCCAACGGTCCAGATGTACCAGGTAGGGCAACTGGAGGGGGGATCAATAATGAATTTTCTTGCAGGCGTTGGGCTAATCTGGATGAACGGAAAATACGGGCATCTGAGGCACTACCATAGGCCCCAATGTCTGCATAAATAAATCGGTATTCTGTGTCAACCAATGCCAAAATAACAACGGAAAAAAACTTATGAAAATTGAAATAACGTGACCCAGAGTTTGGTGGCTTTTTAACTCTGAAATGCTTGCCATCCAAAGCTCCTATGCAGTTAGGAAAGTCAACAGAGTCCTTGAAGCCCTTAGAGATTTTCAACCAATCTTCTCTGTTTGGCTGAGGCATCATTTGTTCTTTTAAATGTTGCCATATCATGTCGCATGTGTGACGTACTATAACGGCAATGGTTGATCTCCCCAACAAAAAATCAAAATGTAAAGCACTAAAAGATTGACCAGTCGCCAAGAATCTATGAAAACAAGACAAAGAATGATTTACAATTAACACTATTTTTTTTTAAATTAAAACAATCATAAGAAAACACAAACATTGAATCAAAAATGAGATTACATCAATAAGGATCAATTACACATTTCACTGTGAAAAATAACACATTTACACAAATGACAAAAAAAACAAATATATTACCTCAGAGTCACCATAAATCTCTCCTCTGGGGAAATGGAAAGCCGCATCCAAGTGTCCTGATGTTGCAAATGAGGTCGTAAAATATTTAGTAAGTAATCAAAACTCTCAACTGACAACCGGCAGTATGAAAAAAACTTATCTGGGAAATTCCGTAACTCAAAAAATAAAGTATGGAAATGACCATGCATAGGCCGCATCATCATTAGTGGATGCACCCACAATCTGGTTCTTCTTACATTATCATAATGCAACATGTGCCGTCTAACGCCAAAACGACGAGATATAATCCAACATAAAAACACTAAGGCCTCCGTGGATAATGGCATTGCCACAATTTTGTCTCAACACATAGGTGCTCCAAGACATAATACAAGCAGGAAAGAGCTTATAGTTAACTTATATTTATGTCCTAATCACATACACCTATGTGTCATTTAATTCCAAGTAATCACCATTATCTCAATGTGTGAAACATGTGAAACACGCACAAAAAACGGACTGCACACGGAACACACACTGACGTATTTCACGCACAGGAAAACGCACACACGTACACACGTATGACACACGATATGCATACGGACACCACACGGAGGGGAAAAACGGACTGCAAATACGGAACACGGACACAAAAAACGGACTACACCAAACGTACGTTTTTTACACGTGAGTGTGGCAGAGGCCTAAAACAGGCACAGAAAAAGACTTGGGTGTATGGGTGGATGGTAAACTTCACTTTAGTGGACAGTGTCAGGCAACTGCTGCCAGGGCTAATAAAATAATGGGATGTATTAAAAGAGGTATAAGTGTTCATGAAAAAAATATAGTTCTACCTCTGTACAAGTCACTAGTGCGACCGCACTTAGAATACTGTGTACAATTCTGGTCACCGATATATAAGAAGGACATAGCTGAACTGGAGAGGGTGCAGAGAAGAGCCACCAAGATTATTAGAGGAATGGGGGGGCTGCAATACCAAGACAGGTTATTAAACTTGGGGTTATTTAGTCTGGAAAAACGAAGGCTTAGGGGGGATCTAATCACAATGTATAAATATATGAGGGGACAGTACAGAGACCTTTCCAAAGATCTCTTTACACCTAGGCCTGCGACTGGAACACGGGGGCATCCGCTACGTCTTGAGGAAAGAAGGTTTAATCATAATCACAGACGAGGATTCTTTACTGTACGAGCAGTGAGACTATGGAACTCTCTGCCGCATGATGTTGTAATGAGTGATTCACTACTAACATTTAAGCAGAGCCTGGACGCCTTTCTTGAAAAATTTAATATTACCAGTTATGTATATTAGATTTTATGACAGGGTGTTGATCCATGGAACTAGTCTGATTGCCGGATGTGGAGTCAGGAAGGAAATTTTTTCCCCATTGGAACTTGTTTGTTACATTGGGGTTTTTTTGTTTTTTTTTTGTTTTTTTTTTTGTTTTCCTCTGGATCAACATGTTAGGCTACAGGTTGAACTAGATGGACTTAGAGTCTCCCTTCAACCTTAAAAACTATGATACTATGATACTAAGGCTTTGTAGTCATCCCTTGACGAGAGGCATTTTGCTTAAACGTTACGAAACATTTTTATTAAACCGGGAACGGGACAGGACCAGGTCCTTCCATTTTCCCACCCAAGCAAACCTAAACCTTGATGCTGCCTCTAAAACAGGTCAGCACCCCTTTTCCCCAGTCGAGGAATCGGATCAGGTCCGGGTGTTGCCCACACGGGCCGGGTAAAAAGTTCCTTACCCGGCAGTCTCTCAGAGGCCCCACGTCCAAGGAACCCTTGGCCCGGAGGGTTGTCATGGGTCTGCATGGTGACGCGACCTCGGCCTCCTCTGCCGCAGGCCCTTCCTCCAACCAGCCTCTCCGGAGACTGTAGGAAGGGAAAGGTGGTCCGGGATTATTTACAAACCCAACAGTTATTGGGTGACCTGCAAGTTCTCGGCCATGTTCATTTTAACGGGATAAACGAAGGGGATCAAATAAAGTCCCAACGGAGACGGGCAGTATGGTAGCCGGGAACCGCTACCTCTTAACATCTTTCTTTGTCTTTAAACAGCAATCTCGTGGTGCAGCTGCCGTTGCTACCACTCCCAGTACAGGGCACGGACTCCATGCTCCCCTTTCTGCTCAGGAGCCAGGCTCACTCGGATGCCCCCGGCGCCGGCTACGACAGGACTCTCATACTGCCGTGGGGCCCATTGCTCAGTGGCCTGCTCCTCCTCTCTGCATGGGCACTCCGGCTGCTCCACAGCCGGGACGGGGTACCTGGGAGTGACTAATGTCGCTGCTGCGGTCGACTTCTGGGCGAGGATTGCCTCCATTGCGACCGGGCGGACTGCAGGAGCCGTCGTCTTCTCTGTTGCGGCCATGCTCGGGGCCGGATTGGATGTCGTCGGTGGTGCTGGGGCGATGGTGACGGTAAGGCCTGAGGGCCCAGTGGCTGGGTTCTCCCCCGTAGATGGTTCGGACTCCGCTGCCTCGGACTGGGGCAGCGGGTCGGTTGGGATGTTGGCTGCGGGCACGGGCAATGAGGGAAATGGTGTGGCGGATGGGAGCAGGCCAGGCCCCTCAGCCGGGACGGCCGGTTTCTGGGGACCATAGGGGCGTGGGTCAGTGCTTACCTGCTCCTTCGAGATCATCTCCACTTCGCGCGACCGGACGGCTGCAGCCATGCCCTTCATCTCCGACGCCCACTTCGCCAGCATGAAGTGGGCTTGGGCCTGGATACTCCGACACATCCTGCCGCGTTGGTGTCCAGGAATGGGTTTCTGCAGAGTCCTGGCGTCCCTGCACTTATCAACCGCGGTTACATCAGCTCTTCCCGCTTCTCCCCCTCTTGGTCTTTTCGCGGCACTTGCTTTTTTTTCTCTCTAGTTTCGTTTTCCGACCGCACGCTTTGCTGCTCGGCTGTGTTCCCAAGGAACGGGGCTTCGGCTTTTCGCACCCTTTCTGCAGGGAAGAAGACACTGGCGGGAATCTTCACGCCAAAAGATGGTGGCAAGATGTTTGCATCGGATCACCGCTGACTTCACTTCAAGGCGCACTTCACTAGATAATTGAATAGGTAAGTATCCTGTTCGTGACGCCAGAAGAGTCGATGTGTACCGCCCCGCGCTCGGCCGCAGCCGAGCCGCTCGGATCTGGGCTCGTTGGTGGGTGGCTCGAGCACCTCCGGACCCGGGGTCACTTCGCTCTGAAAGGGGATGCTGGCACTTTTGGTGGGGGTTAGGTAGGTGCATGGCTGGAGCCTCGCTTGAGTTCGTGACGCCACCCATGGGATGTGGTGAAGGTAGACACCACCGCTGCAGTTACGGGGCACCCGGGGGAGATGTTTATGCAGCCAGATGTTAACCCCTCCGTGGGCAGGGGTGATGGCCCCGAGAGCCGTTGGGGATAGCTGGGCGGTGCAGGGCGACGTGCGCGGCCGGAGGGCACTGTTGTACTCACTGTTATTGACACACACAAGTCACTGGTAAACCAACTTGATGGTGGTCGGTGCCCGCAGCCGGCTGCAGTCGGGTCTCCCACCCGGATGTTGGTCTCTGCCTTTCTCCTGCACCGTGTTGTGTAGGTGTAGACTGCCTGCACTTCAGCGACGGGAGTCCGCTCACCGGCTTTGTGTATGTCGGGAGAGCCCGTTTGCCCGCAGACGCTGGCCCGTGGAATCTCTCTGCCTGTGCGGTGGCTTTCTATCCCCCTCAGTGGGCTGTTGTGTTCAGTCAGGACTTGGGTGGGAAAGGACCTATAGTCCAGACCGCAATCAGTTAATTAACTCAGTCCAGTGGATTCTGGACCTCGTTTCAGGATCTGAGTACCCCCCTTTGGGCTCCGGTTTCCGAGTCGGTTCCCCGGGTCGGTTCCGGTGGGCAACTACCCTGTCCCGGTCCACCACTGTTCCACCGAGCCATCTTCCCGGCTCCTGCAGGCTGAGGCCACCGCTTGCCTCCTAGTCAAAGGTGCCCGGGCTCCAACCCCGGCACCTGTCAGACTTCTTCACTCCAATTCACTCCACTCTACTCACTCATCTGACAACTAACTTGTGTTTTCCTGCCTCAGGCCCTCTGAACTCCTCGGTGGGCGTGCCAATCGCCTGGCTCCGCCCCCCTGGTGTGTCCATCAAGCACTGTGGGAGGTGACTAGGGTTTTTGTGGTTGGCTGATGACTCCTTTTTAGGGGACAGGTGTTGTGCGGGGCTCTAACTGTGACTACCTGGCTAGTCCAGGGCGTCACACATGCAGGTGCATGTAGGTGCAGTCTCTAGTTCAGACAGGTGCAGCTGGGACGGCTGATGTAGACTGGATGGCTGCTTCAGGCAGGCAGGGAGGATACAGTAGATACTGACATGTATGGAAAGACGAGCACAAGTACTGGTAATGGACACAAGAGACACGGGACCTGACAACTAGCTAGCAAGCAGACAGTCAAATTCTGGGTAATTGTGCACTGGCCCTTTAAGAGCAAGGAAGGTGTGCATGCATGTGCGCTAAGTGCACTCCCTGGGGACTGTGTGGCATGCGCAGGCCCCAGAAGCAGCAGGGGAGTGCACGGACTTCCGTGGAAAGGCGGGGGAGCGCGCAGTCTGGCTGCGCTGGTGAGTATGTCAGTGGCCAGGACACCAGCCTTACACTCTCATTTTGGACGAGTCTCAGACAAGTGGAAGAAGTGAGAGTGCAGAAGCTTGGTGGGGGCCGCGGATTGACTATAAGGCTCATGTAGTATAGAATAGAATTGTCATGAGAGACCAGAGAGACCCGGCACTAATATACAGAGTATGGTTCAATGCAGAAGTGTTAATACTAGTCATGCATATGTCTTTTCAATAGAGTTGTTTCTGTTGTATAAGTTGTTGAAATCATAAATACAGCTGAACAGGTAAAGTAAGGATATAATATGCAGCAACATACTGAAATATCGTACCTATCTTACTATACTATTGGAAAATTAGTGATAAAAATAATAGTACAGCTAATAAGTAGGGCTGAGCAAACCCGGACTGTAAAAGTCCGGATTCGCAAGGATTCAAAGTTGCCCGGGTGCCGGACCCGGGATTCCAGGTGTTTGATCCAGTTCCGGCACTCGATAAAATAAAGAAAGAAAATAAGAATGAAGCAAGAGCTTCTTACTTACCCAGGCTCCGGCCTGGCTGTACGCTGCTCCTGCTGCCTCCCTGTGCCGCTCATTTCATATGCACAGCTTTCCCCGCCCACTGGCCGGCCTGCCTGGTGTCTGTGATTGGTGCAGCCAGACGTGTCCCCAGCCTTTGTGACAGCGTCTAACTGCTTCCGCTCACAGACGCTGTCTGCGGGTCATCGCCGGCGCGACTCATCCTAGGCCTCCCGGTGCACTATTCATGCATCGGGAGGCGCAGGCTGGGCAGGGGGGAAAACATCGCCGGCGTAGTTCATTCTGGACTGCCTGCTTCATGAAGCAGGCCGCTCAGGCTGAACGGAGGAGTACACATCGCAGGCGCAGCTCATCCTGAGTGTCCTGCTTCATGAATCAGGCCGCTCAGGCTGAGCAGACCAGGACACATTACAGGCTGCATTTTGAACATCCCCCTATCACGTAACAGATTACGTCATATCTGGAAGGAGCCTATACATTCTAGCATCTATCGTCACTTTTAGTGCAAGATCTAGACCCACACAGCTCCAGAAGTGGAAGTGCGACCCGGTAGCAGCTTGCCGCCATGACACGGAGCATGGGTGCGTACACCACGCACGCTCCTATCCCCCTATCCCTTCCACCAGCATTTTTAATCACCGGATTCTGGTTCACATAGACTTATATGGGTACCAGATTCCGGACCGGATCCGGATTTTTTAAGAAAATGAGAATAACCACTTTTTTGCAAGTCCGCTCAGCTCTGCTAATAAGTCATCTCCAGGCCCAGCAAGAACCTCTCTCTTCTTCTGAATAGCAGTAATTCACTGTGGCATCGTTTTTAAGTAATTCTCTAGAAATATTGGCTATGTATAATATGGCCTCCTGTGGTTTCTGATAATTTGATGGAAGAGCTACCAAACCCTCAGTAGCTCGGTCTACCTCGTCCCAGAGATGCGCTATAGCTTTATGGTTTGGACTCTGTAAAGGGTAGAGAAACAAGGAAAACTGGTTGTCACATTCCAGGAACTAATCCATTACTATACAACCATTGTGGTAAATTCTAATTTGAAAAGAATATGTGTTTCTCATACAGTGAATCAAAAAAGTCCGTGGAGCCTCTGTTAGGAGTCTCAACACAGAAACCAGCCAGATATCCCTCCGGGAAGGACCTAGCCAAGGAGTGGCTCTTTTTAGGAGACCACCATAACCACCATATTAAGTGGCCCTTTAAGTCAATATCCAACTTTTTGACAAGTTTAAAGATATGACAAGGGAAACACAAGCGCCAAGTATCCAACCACAGACAGCTGTTTCGGGGTGTTGCCCCTCATCAGTGTGGAGTAGGATTCTGGCCAGGTGGGAGCAATGCCTAGTTGACCAACAAGACAAAACAATCACTGATTTCGGGGAGACCAGCCAGAGAAAACACTGCCGGCAGCCAGCGAGGGCGCACAACACAGTGAAAAACTAGGTGCATTGCCACCTGGGAAATATGCAAATCAAAAAACTCCGTGGAGCCTCTGTTAGGAGTCTCGACACAGAAACCAGCCAGATATCCCTCCGGGAAGGACCCAGCCAAGGAGTGGCTCTTTTTAGGAGACCACCATAACCACCACACTAATGAGGGGTTGAAGCTGAAGAAAATTATTGAGATTAGTTTGACTTTAATTATCATCATTTTAAAGTCTACAGTGAGTTCAGCTAATGTCTCTCTTCATATAAGAATTATAGACTGTAGATATGGATCACTTATAATCATAATGATTTATTTTGGTTTTCCAATATGTCCATAAAAAAATGTTATCTTTCCATGATTTTATGGTAAGCGGTCCAGAAAAAAAATCAATTTGGCAAATCTGTTTGGTGCTCTAAGAACAATCACAATTTTCTAGAAAGAAAACTTGGTTTGGTCATAGTTCAAAATTCGAGACAATACATAATAATAATAATTATTATTATTATTATTATTATTATTTATGTCTGTGCTATATGATTACCAATAGTGATGAGCGAGTATGCTTGTTACTACTCGGTACTCGCACGAGTATCACTGTACTCGGGCTACTCGGCGGGTACCGAGTAATTTCGCGATACTCGTGCTGTACTCGTGGTCTTCATCCCTGCATGTTGGCACTCTTTTGAGAGCCAGCTCTCATGCAGGGATTGGCTGGCAGACCAGTGCAATGCCACAGCCCTGTTAGTTGTGGAATTGCAGTGATTGGCCAGCCTGCACAGCGTGACCGAGCCTTTATACCGGCGGGCGCGCTGTGCTCTGCACACAGCCATCTCATATTCCCTGCTTTCCCCACCCACAGGCGCCTATGATTGGTTGCAGTGAGACACGCCCCCACGCTGAGTGACAGGTGTCTCACTGCACCCAATCACAGCAGCCGGTGGGCGTGTCTATACTGTGCAGTAAAATAAATAAATAAATAATTAAAAAAAACGGCGTGCGGTCCCCCCCAATTTTAATACCAGCCAGATAAAGCCACACAGCTGAAGGCTGGTATTCTCAGGATGGGGAGCCCCACGTTATGGGGAGCCCCCCAGCCTAACAATATCAGTCAGCAGCCGCCCAGAATTGCCGCATACATTATATGCGACAGATCTGGGACTGTACCCGGCTCTTCCCGATTTACCCTAGTGCGTTGGCAAATCGGGGTAATACGGAGTTAATGGCAGCCCATAGCTGCCACTAAATCCTAGATTAATCATGTCAGGCGTCTCCCCGAGATACCTTCCATGATTAATCTGTAAATTACAGTTAAAAAACACACACACCCGAAAAATCCTTTATTAGAAATAAAAAACAATAACAAAGTCCCTCATCACCAATTTATTAACCCCGACAAACCCTGCATGTCCGGCGTAATCCACGGACCTCCAGCGTCGCGTCCAGCTCTGCTGCATGCAGGTGACAGGAGCTGCAGAATACACCGCCGCTCCGGTCAGCTTCACACAGCAACTGAGGTGAGTAGCGCGATCAGCTGCTGTCAGTCAGGTAACTCACGGCCACCGCTGGATCCAGCGGTGGCCGCGATTAACCTCAGTGACAGCTCATCTGATCGCGATACTCACCTCAGTTGCTGCGTGGAGCTGACCGGAGCAGCGGTGAGTAGTGCGATCAGCTGAGCTGTCACTGAGGTTACCCGCGGCCACCGCTGCATCCACCGCTGGATCCAGGTAACCTCAGTGACAGCTCAGCTGATCGCGCAGCTGTCTGCAGTTGCTGTGTGAAGCTGACAGGAGCGGCGGTTTCTTCTGCAGCTCCTGTCACCTTCATGCAGCACAGCTGGATGCGACGCTGGAGGACTGTGGAGTACGCCGGACATGGAGGGTTTGTCGGGGTTAATAAATTGGTGATGAGGGACTTTGTTAGTGTTTTTTATTTCTAATAAAGGATTTTTCGGGTGTGTGTGTTTTTTAACTGTAATTTACAGATTAATCATGGAAGGAATCTCGGGGAGACGCCTGACATGATTAATCTAGCATTTAGTGGCAGCTATGGGCTGCCATTAACTCCTTATTACCCCGATTTGCCAACGCACTAGGGTAAATCGGGAAGAGCCAGGTACAGTCCCAGAACTGTCGCATATAATTTATGCGGCAATTCTGGGCGGCTGCTGACTGATATTGTTAGGCTGGGGGGCTCCCCATAACGTGGAGCTCCCCATCCTGAGAATACCAGCCTTCAGCTGTATGGCTTTATCTGGCTGGTATTAAAATTGGGGGGACCGCACGCCGTTTTTTTAAATTATTTAATTATTTATTTCACTGCACAGTATACACACACCCACTGGCTGCTGTGTTTGGGTGCAGTGAGACACCTGTCACTCAGCGTGGGGGCGTGTCTCACTGCAACCAATCATAGGCGCCGAAAAGCAGGAAAGCAGGGAATACGAGATTGTTTAATGAGCGGCCGGCTTTTTCAAAAGAGGAAAAGCCGCCGGAGTTTAGTGAACAGCAGTGCAGCGCCGTGGCAGTGATCGGGGAACGGTAAGTAAGAGAGAGGGGGGAGAATGACCGACAGACTTTGAGAGGGGGACAGACAAGACAGAGAGAGACAGACAGAGCGAGACCGACCGACGGGAGATAGAATAAAAAAAAAAATGACAGACATAAAAACTATGAAACTATGACATCGCTAGTAAAAAGCACAAAACGTGCGTTTTGGACATCGGAGTGCCACACAATGTTTTACGTAAAATCTTTCATGTATTAATCTCAAAAAGTAACATACACCAGCTCTATCTCACTATTGGGTATGTGCCCTTAACATTTCCGCCATGAAAATTAATTTTCGTGTCATTTTGGAAGGTTTTCTGGTGAGTCCATAAAAATGGCGTAAAACTCGGACAAAATTGTTCACAGCTGTGACTTTTGAGTGATAAATGCTTCAAGGGGTCTTCCCCATGCTGTTGCCATGTCATTTGAGCACTCTTCTGAGACTTTTGTGACATTTTTAGGGTTTCTACATGCTGCCGGGGGTCATTTCAGAAAAATACTCGGGTCTCCCATAGGATAACATTGGGCTCGGTGCTCGGGCCGAGTACACGAGTATCTTGGGATGCTCAGCCCGAGCCTCGAGCACCCGAGCTTTTTAGTACTCGCTCATCACTAATTACCAAGTATTGTATAAAAGGGAAGGCACAATCCTAACCATAGTTAGACTGCAGATACCCATTCCTTATAGCTGTAACCTTGAGGTTATTACTGCACTGATCTGTTTTTAAGCGGTTCTTCAGTAAAGCTAATTGAATGGTAGACTATGTCCTTTGTAGGCGAAGCCATGGATATTTTGTGTTTCTTCATTACTTGAGCATTATCCTTGCAGGTATAGAGATAAGTGAGAAGGTCATCATAATCTTGAAAGTCTCAATATTTACTTAAAGGATTGTTCTGAAATTCATAAATTGCTTTAATTAGTTAGACGGTATGAAAAAAATTGCCAAGCTTGCAATTGGCTTCTTTTTATTATATGCTGTCATTCTCCTGCAATAACAACGTCTATTTTTTTAAAGTGTCCAGTTGGTTTCCATGGAGCTTAGCTTCCAGAAACAGGCTGAGACTGTACAGTGAGAAGCAGTAATTATATTCCATGAGAGAGAATAACTTTTAACATTCAGATCAGTTCTCTCCAGCTCATTGATTTCTATACAACAGCTGCTCACCTTCCTCCCCCTCCCATCTTCTGAAGAGATGCAGTTATAAATCATCAGCCTGTAGCTTTCAGAGCAGTTCTACTAATCACAGGCCTCTGCACTTTGTGATTGTTAAAATACACTGTTTTCTCCATGTGTAAATGTAGTAATAGCGGTGTACACTCAAGAAAAAACCACATATAGCTGAATGTGTAACAGCGGAACTTAATCTGGGCTTTATATGAGGGGCGCTCATTAAAAATTTCCCCTGACCCACTTCCTGTTGACTGAGGGCAACATAACTTGGCACAGTTATTGGTGCATCTCTACAGAGGTGCTGTACTGCCCTGGTGTTAGTCGGGCTGCTCGTATCAGGATCGTGGCTCAAGGGGGTCCGGACCTGGCTTGGCAGACACTTTGATCTGTAAAAGGGGATATTTACAGGGGAGAAGTTTGTGACGCCACCTACGGGTTGCGGTAATAAGAGTACCGCCCCTGCTGGAGGGAGTACCGGGGCAGATGGTGTGAAACAGAAAGGTGTCAGTCCCTCTGCAGGTAGGGAAGGCCCTGGACTCAGGGTGTTCGGTGGTTATTTGTGAGGACAGGGTGCAGGGGACCAGAGTACTCACTGTGGGTAGTCGTGGTGCTGGATGAGGTTTATAAAGTAGACACACACACTGTAGGTAAACCAAAGTCTGAGTGCCGCTGCGGGGAGGTACCCGGTCCCACCGGTGTTACTTAATGATCGGAGCCTGCCTCCGTGCACAGTTTTGTGTCTGTGTAGGTTACTATAGCTTGAAGCTGTAATGTCCCGTTCTTCAGCTTTTTTAAGTGAAGTCTTGCTCCTAAGGGCTGGCACTTGGGACTTCAGTGGGTTGCTTTGTTTGGAAAACCCTGTCCCCCACAGTGTGCTGATGCCCTCAGTCTCTGTGCTCTCTGGTAAGGTCCCTGAAGGTCCCCTTTCTCTGCAGGTTAATTGCCAGGACGTTGAAGCGGCTCCTGACCTAGGGTCTTGTAAACCGTCGTGCTCGGTACCGCTCAGTTCTTTTGAGTTTTCTGGTGCCGACAGTCCTCCACGACTATGTCCGTCACACCCTTGTCCAATGTCACTGCTACTGGTCCCCGACTCCTATGGTCATGGACCACCGTCTGCGACCCACTCTCGGTCCTTCTAGATACCCCGGGAGCCAACACTCCCCAGCTCCTCTCTCTTTGAGGGCTCTCACTCAACTGAACTAACTTCATCCCTCCCACCAGTCTCCCTGACCCCTAGGTGGGTGTCCCTGTTCCAGCTAGACCAACCCACTGGTGTGTCTGACAGGTCATGATGTGAGGTGTTGGTTGGGATTTGTGGTGCTGATGGAGGTGACACCGGTTTCTGGGAACTTGGAACCATGGGTGGGTAGGCCCTGCACCCTGGGGAAAGGATGCAGTTCCCTGTGGCACCCTGATGTACTTAGGGGTGCCATAGTGCCACATAGGGACACACACTTCTCCCATCTCTTTATGCAACTGTAAACCCCTTGCTTGTAGAAGTCGACAGGTTGCTCCAAAAGTCACATTGTGACTTCGTTAATTAGAGTCTCATCATCTGGAAATGCTTGCTCTTCAAAAAGCACTTCATTTAGTTTCCACCGAAGTTCGACCACATTTGAAACGACGATGTGAGTTCTTGACTATATCATATGATGGGAATCGGCACCATACCCCTCTTTCATTTCGTATTGAAACATTTTATTGGTTTTAACAAAAGCAAGAAATATATGATAGGATTTGAATCCTGATACAACACAGGGTTACAGTTCAAGTAAACATCATGAATAGAAAAGAGTACATGACCGAGTTCATGTAGAGATTCTGTTGGCAACAGTTGTAACGACTGTCAAGTAAAACAGCAAAGTATTACCGTATTTTTCGCTTTATAAGACGCACCTGATTATAAGACGCACCCCCAAATTTAATGAAGGAAAAGAGAATTTTTTTTTTAATGTTAAATGGGGTCTATCTTATAATGCCAGTGTCCCTCTAACAAATCATATAGGGTATATGTCCCTCATAGCCCCCCCATCTTAAAATTATCCCCCTTAATCTGGATATGGCCCCCTTATATTGAATATAACCCCCTTGTGATGGCACACGTTCCCCTGTGCTGCCTATGGCCCCCTATGGATTGCATACATTCCCCTGTGCTGCCTATGGTCCCCTATGGATTGCACACGTTCCCCTGTGTTAGATAGCGCCCCCATGCTGCTGCCCGTGGCCCCTATAGATCGCACAAGTTCCCCTGTGTTAGATATCGCCCCCATGGTGCTGCTCATGGCCCCTATATAATCGCACAAGTCCCCCTGTGTTAGATATCGCCCCCATGGTGCTGCCCATGGCCCCTATATAGATCGCACAAGTCCCCGTGTTAGATATCGCCCCCATAGTGCTGCCCATAGCCCCTATAGATCGCACAAGTCCCCCTGTGTTAGATATCACCCCCATAGTGCTGCCCATAGCCCCTATAGATCGCACAAGCCCCCCTGTGTTAGATATCACCCCCATAGTGCTGCCCATAGCCCCTATAGATCGCACAAGTCCCCCTGTGTTAGATATCACCCCCCTGCTGCTGCCCATAGTAAAATAAAACCCTCTTTCCTTACCTCCTCTAGCGTTTATCTCCCTCCTGTCTCCCTCCATGCTTCTCTTCCTTACTTCCTGGTTCTCAGTGCGGTCATGTGATCGGCACAGCAGACTGAGATCTCTGCCTGCCTGACCACAGTGGAGGCAGGGACACTGAGAGAAACGCTGCAGGGGGTAAGTAAAGCTTTTTTATTTTAGGATGAGCAGCAGCCTGTGGGCCAAATCTAACACAGGGGTGGGCATGTGCGATCACACTGGGACGCAGTCTCATATAATATGCACCGCTGCCCCAGCCCCTCACTGCGGTGCGATTTCAGCACCATTGGAGATGGACAGCGGCTGTGCATATTATATGAGCGGGAGCAGGAGATCAAACGCTGCCGCCGCAGCGTTCACCTGCTCCCAGCACAGCGCCCCCACCTCCCCTGGACCCTGCAGTGTACATATATATATACACCCCCCTGGCTTATAAGACGCACCCCCTACTTTCCCCCAAAATTTGGGGGAACAAAAGTGTGTCTTATAAAGCGAAAAATATGGTAATTTTCATAAGAAAAGGAAGAGAGCAGAAACTGAGAAAGGAAGGAAGGAGGAGCCATAGAGAGAAGACCACAGGGACCACCTTAGACCAAACAAGTCCACAAAAAGATAGCGAGAAGCAACTAGAGGTTATCTGCGAAGTGGACTCTACCAAGTGGTGTAAGTCATACCATAGAATGTAAGCTGAGGCCAGCCAAGAAAGATTCCCAGTGAAACCACTTTGTGGCCATGGCGGCCACGTCGTCTTAAGATTGGGCCAGTATTCTCTCCGTTCAGTAGATCACGTCCACTTCAACGATCCACTCTTCCAAAGTTGGAGGGTCTGAAGATTTCCAATGGCGAGGGATAGTAGTCTTGGCATCCTGAAAGAGATGTCTCAGCAGAAACTTTTTCTACACTTTTTTGGGCAATGGGAACATATAAGCAGAACAGCCTCAGGTTGCCTAAGCACCGCAATTCCTGAGACCTCTTGGATAGCTCTCAAAACCCCATGCCAGAAGGCCGCCAAAACTGTGCAATACTACCAGAGATGTGTCATGGTGCCTCCCTGCCCTCCACATTGTCAGCACACATCCGGGATCCCTTGGTACCATCTCTGGAAGGAAGGATGATGGGACTCTGTACCACCTCGAAACAATTTATAACTAGTCTCTTGAGATTTAGTGGCAGTTGCTGACTTGTGGAAAAATGAAAACAGTGTTCCCAATGTTCTTTGGGGAACACCTGGTTGAGTTCAGCTTCCCAGGCCCTGCAAAATGGGATAAGGTAGTCCAAGTCACTGGAGATCTGGAAATCAGTAGTTTATATATGCAAGAGATGGCATGTTTGGGGCCCATACTCAAGATGTATATAATTTCAAAAGAGGCCAGAGAATACGAGAGCTCGGTCACCTGACTGAAAGACGAGATGAAGTGTTGGAGTTGTGCATATTTATAACAGTGATGCATTTTTGGTGGGCGCTCCCTTAAGAACGAAAGAAGTGGGAGGATTGTTCCCTGGGGTGCCACATAAAGCAGGTGTAGAGGGTCTTTGTTAGAGCTATCTAGGAAGAGGGTGGTAGAGGCTCCTGGAGGTTATCAGTTACTGGCATCAGCGGAGCCCAAGGTTGAATCAGGTCACTTTTGCCCCCAGGGGCATGTATTCTCAAGGTTTGACTAACGCTATAAACTACTGCGAGCTTGCAATGATATAGTAGAGGCCAGGTCCAGGGAAGAGGTGACACCGACAGAGTACATGTCATGGGCAATACGTACCCAGAGTTTAGACCTCCCACCATGCACCAGGTCGAGAACCCTTGCGTAAGCCACCACCAAGTGTTACCTCTAACAGTCTGGTAACCCCAAACCACCCGCATCCTTTGGTTAGGCCAAAATACTACCCAGAATTCTTGGGCGACCCTTAGACCAAACAAATTGGGTGAATAATTGTTGAATTTTGAGCCAATATGACACGGGGATATTGACAGGTACCGTCTTCAGGAGATACAACAGTCTAGGCAAGGCTATCATCTTGAGGGCGCCAAGTCTTCCAAACCAGAAAATAACCCCCCGGTGCCATGTGGTCAGCTCCCTTTCCAACATAGTAAGAAATTGTTGGAAATTGAGGAGAAATAGTCTGAAATGGTAAGATGGTATAGTGATGCCTTGGTAGCCAATGCTATTACTTTAGGGCCATTTAAAGGGGAAGTTAGGTTGTAATGAGGAGACCAAGCTTTGAGATAGGGATATCTTTAGAGCCTCAGACTTATCAAGATTAATCTTGAAGGTGGACCACCTAAGAAAGTGTTCCAACTTGGACATCAGAGACGGGAGCGCAACAAGTAGGTTTGTAAGGTAAATTAAGGTCATGGGCAAATGCTGTGCATTTGTACTCTTGATTTGCTATCCTGATCCCTTGAATATCTGAGCTCCATCACAAAAATATATAACAAATGGGATAGAGGGCAACCCTGTCGAGTCCTGTTATGTATGGTGAAGTGGGTAGAAAGTGTTGCCATTAATCTTTATGCGTGCTGACGGGCAGCAGTAAAGGGCAAGTATTTTATAAATAAAATTGAGGCCTAATTCAGTATGGCTCAGTGTTTGCAAAAGAGATTCCCAGGATATCCTGTCAAAGACCTTTTCGGCGTCCGATGACCGGATTATGAGGGGAACTCTCTGGGTGTGGGTGTGATGAATGATGTCCAATGTTTTCAGGGTATTGTCCCTGGCCTCTCTTCCAGGGACGAAACCAACCTGATCCGGATGAATCAGGTCTGGCAGGAGAGGATTCAATCTGTTGCCGATAAGTTTGGTGTAGCATTTAAGATCGTTAAGTAGAGAAATGGGCCTATAGTTACCACAAGTGTTGGGATCCTTCCCCGTTTTGGGAATAACCATAATATGCGTAGACTTAGGGCGGCTTTGCACGTTGCGACATTGCACGTGCGAAATCGAAAGTGACGCACATCCGGCGTCGCAGTCGATATCGCAACGTGCAAATCCTTTATGATACGATGAACGAACGCAAAAGCGTCGTTATCGTATCATCGCTGCAGCCTCCGACATTTCCATAATGCCGGTGCAGCGACAGGTGCGATGTTGTTCCTCGCTCCTGCGGCAGCGCACATCGCTGTGTATGAAGCCGCAGGAGCGAGGAACTTCACCTTACCTGCCGCCGGCTGCAATGAGAAGGACGGAGGTGGGCGGGATGTTTACATCCTGCTCATCTCCGCCCCTCCGCTTCAATTGGCCGCCTGCCGTGTGACGTCACTGTGACGCCGCACGACCCGCCCCCTAAGGAAGGAGGCGGGTCGCCGGCCAGAGGGACGTCGCACGGCAGGTATGTGCGTGTGAAGCTGCCGTAGCGATAATAATCGCTACGGCAGCTTTCACTATATATCGAACGTGCGACGGGGGCGGGGACTATCGCTGCAGCATCGGTAACACATTGTTACTGATGTCGCAGCGTGCAAAGCCCGCCTTAGAGTCATCCGGGAAGGGGGTGGTTTCTGAGATTGAATGAAAGGACTCTAGCATCAAGGGGGCAAGGAGTTTCGAGAAAGATTTGTAAAATTTTCCTGTCAGACCATCCAGGCCAGGGCTTTTGTTGTCGGGCTAGTCCTGGATGACATGTAGCAGTTCTTCCAACGTAAACGGTGCCTCCAGTTCCTCAATTATAGCTCTATACACCTCTTTCATTTCAACAAACGTCTTCTTTGTGTAGCGCCCCACGAGACCTGCAGGGCTACTCATCACTGAGCCAGTGGTAGTTGGGGTTGCTGTAAATGGCCTGACCCGCCTCCGTGGCCCCGTCGGCTACATAAAGGCGGGTGAAAGGTGACAGGTAATAGGGAATGGGGGTTTGCTTTGCAGCGCCACCCGTGGTATGCGGCCAGGGATTAGCCGCCACTGTAAGATGTTGCTCTACTCCGGGGCTGAAGGCAAAGCACCTCAGATAGTCCAGCTCCCCACAGGTGGAGCGAGCCTCAGGGAAGACAGTGGTGACGGGGAAGGGCCATTGGCGCCAAAGAGCGGGGCGGCGGTGCCGGCAATAAGAGGCTGAGGTAGCGGTTGTGGTTACAAATCTTTTACTCACAGCATACCGGTCATCACCGTGATAAGCCCAAGCCGAATCCGGATGAATCAGAGGTCACCACCGGTGTTGTGAAGTGTATGAGACCTTCCTCCATTGCGCTCTGTAGTGTGGATCCCCTGGGCGTGAAGCTACTTGGGGACCCCAGTGTCCTTGGCTTTAGTTGCCATCCCGTACGCAGGCAGCGCAAAACTTGTTATGGACCAGACCGTGGCCATGGCTCTATATACTGCTGGTGCCCCGGGACTTTTGTTGGTGGGCAACGGGATGTGAAATCCCCCTTCCTTGCAGATTCTGGTAGTCCAACGTGAAGTATGTTCTACCCTAGGGCTCTGCACCCCAAAGGGGCTGTTGGGGTTCACCCTCTGGCCACCATGTTGTTCTTCTGTCTCACAGCTCCACCCGGTTGTCTCCTGCTTCTCTCTGTCTGCCCGGTGCCCGGTCGGCCCTTCTGAGGGGAGCCTTTCAGCATCCCCTCAGAGGCCTTGCTCTTCTCTGTCTCAAGCTGTTCTCTCTCCTGTGTCCCGAACTATTCTCTAGTAAAACTGTGTATGTTCGCTCACTTCCCCATGCAGCCCCCACCTTCCTGATGAGTCACCAGTGCTTGGGAAAAACCTGTTGCCATGGTACCCACTTGCAGCCCAGTCTGGCGAGAAACCACCTAAGTGTATTGTGTAAGTTGAAACCAGTGGTTAACTTCTTCCTTACCCGGGATGAGCATTGCACCTTAAGTAAGATGCAATACCCTGTGGCAACTGAAGCTTCAGGGGCGCCACACTTGCTGTGTGGCCTTTCAAGTAAAGGAACTTGATGACTTCTCTGTATTCCACTGGGTCATTATCACTCCTCACACCACTTCAGTGTCTGTAAAAGAAAGACCGTTATCAGTTCAGACTTGTAAATTGACACATAACCTAAAAAGACTTATATAATTAAACATGTGAAGTTTCAACGTCCTGCAATAACTAGAAGTGGGTCGGGGGAAATCTTCAAATAACGCCCCCTTGTAGTTCTACTAATACTACAGTTCTACTCTTCACCACATCTGTCACTCAAATAGGAGTCCCTGCCCAGATAGAAACATGTAAGTAAGGAAAATAAGGAGAATGCATTGATCTCTACAACTCAAGAGACAGCTTGAGAATACCCCTTTAAAGTGTATTTGTCACTTCACCTAAACACAGAGTAAAAGCATGGCCTTACTGTCGTCCTCCGCCAAAAATTAAAGCTGCTTTTAATGAACATAGTAAAATATGTTCATTAATATTTTCAATTCTCTAGCTGTATAATTTTCCATTTGCTCTTCTTCTATGGATGGTTCCTCCTTATCAGCACTACCAATACAAGAACTATCCTTTTCTTACTTCCCAGCATGACTTGACCCTGCTATTGTCCAAATGCTAGTCTGTCTTGAACTGAAAATCCGACTTTCTGTTAGGCTGGGCCACACGGGGGACTACTGCGATCCTCGCATGACAGTCAGCTCACGCTGGTAGCACAGCGGAAGCCGAGTGTCATGCGAGTGTCACTGCGACTGAGGTCCGACTGTGCGATCGGACCTCAGCTGCGGGGAGCCGGCCGGCACCGAGGAGGGGCAGACCGGCGCTACGGAGGGGAGGGCCGGCGCTGCGGAGGAGAGGTAGGGATTTATCTCCCTCTCTCCTCCGTTGCCGGCTATTGCCATTCTCGCTCTGTAGTCACAGTACACTGGTGTAATGCGAGTGCAGTGCGATTTTTCTCTCACCCCATAGACTTGAATGGGTGCGAGAGAAACAAGGATCGCATTGCACCCGCAGCATACTGCGACTGTATTCTCGGTCCGATTAGGGCTCAGAAAATAATCGCTCATGGGTGCTGGCAGGCTAATATTGGTCCAAGTGGAATGCAATGTTTCATCGCATTCCACTCGCTCCAATTTTCATGCCGTGTATCTTAGGCCTTATGACCATTTCCAGTTTGACAAACAGGAGAGCAAAAGCAACAATTTGTCTCCACCTTCTGTATTAAAACTCAGTGTCTCTACTCCTAGAGACAGATTACTCTTGACAATAAGCCAAAAAGAAGACACTCAACTTTTGAATGACTCTTTAGGTTAAAAATGCCAGTTTGGGTAAATAAAGTACTTAATTAGTTTGTTGGTCCCAGCACTGCTAAAAATGTAAAGGGAAACTGTTAAGATGATTTTACAACTGAAACTAATGGCATGACTGCATAGGTCATAATTAGTGATGACTTGAGCAAGCGAGATCACTACCGCTTGATACTCAATCGAGCATCGGGGTACTTGAGTAAGTTTGTTACATGAGCCGCATGCTTGAGTTCCCACCCAACATGTTTTGCAGCTGTTAGCCAATCAACATGCGAGGTCTGCCTGCCCCACACGATAACGATGTAGCCAATATGGCATTACTGGAATTATTAATGCTCAGTACACTCTCCTCTGGAAGCAGTTGAGGGACAGTTGATTTAGGAGGGAGAGCTTCGATTGGATGTAGACCAAAGCAGAGTAATGTCCTTCCCCCAACATATTATACACTTGCACCCTTTAGTGCCTTTCATGTGGCACTAAGGGGTGTTCATCATGGTTTAATCCAATAAATAAATAAATTAAATTACAATTTGATAACCAGCCAAGGTAAAGCACACAGCTGCAGGCTGGTATTATCAATTAAAAATACAAGCCCGCAGCCACCCCAGAAGTGTCTCATCACGTTAGATGCACTAATTCTGCCACTTTCAATTGGCTCTTCACAATTGCCCTAGTTTGGTGGTGATCAAATTATTTTTTTTAATAATAGATTGGTGAATAAGGACCAGTCTTTCTTTCTTTCTTTCTTTCTTCTTCTTTGGATTTTCTTTTTTTTTTTTAATAAATTGGTGAACCAGGGCTAGACTTGGGGTGTGTTTTTTTAAATAAAATATTTTTGTGTGTGTTTTTTTTTTTCTTTTAACTTACTGAGTTAGTAATAGGGGTGTCTGATAGACGCTTCTCCATTATGGGTTTCTCATCCTGATCATTTCAGCCCGCCGCTGTCTGCTTTACCTTGGCTGGTTATCAAAAATAAGGGGGAACTTACTTTTTTTTCTTATCTATATCTCTGTCTGTCTATATATCTGTTTATATCTATCTGTCTAATATCTATCTGTATCTATCTCTATTGCAGTCCTTGGTTTCCAAAAATGCTAGAAAAATGCAGGTTAAAAACACATTGAAAACACATAAAAAATGCATCAAAACGATCATTTTATCTGCCAGAAGATGCAGAAACTTCTGCACCAAGTACTCAATGTGTGCACATACCCTAATACTCTGACAACATTGTTCTATGCAGTGAACTGCGAGTCAGAGATGCATCCAGGTATCTTCCCCATGCAGTTCTTATTAAATTTGAGAGCTTTGTCTGACCTGCACAATTCTAGTATTGAGCAGTCAAACAGTTTACTGTTCACTCATCACTAATCCTAGTACAGTCATAAACATTATACTTGTTTTCTAGTAATCCAATGTCCCAGTTTTGATAAGTCAAATTTGAACTCAGTCTTCAAAAAAATTGAACATCCAAAAAACATAGCTGGATAAAAGACATCTTCACCCCCACACTGAACATAAGGGATTAATAACTGGTGAAGTAAGAATCTAATTAAAATAGAGAAAGGGGAACTGATACTTCCATCTGCATTGATGTAAGACCTCCTATTGTGGACAGGTAATTACAGCAGAGGAATGCTCAGGAAAGAGACTGCAAGACTGAGATTTGTTTACGCAGAGGAGGAGAGCTGCCTTCCTAGGTATGGTCCCTTGCATTGATCCATTATTTATGACAGATTTTTGACATTGTGGTGAATGGGGCGTACAGAACGCATTCTCTCATACAGTCACCATAAGGCCCTCAGAACCCCTCCAACCTAATATTGGCTAAATGGATTATGCTATTGTGCCGCCCTCACATCAGCAGCCTGCCGCCGCTGCTCGGATCCGGATCCGCGGTGGCTCGAGGGGTCTCCGGACCCAAGGGTCGGGGTCGCGCAGCCACTCGGAATAAAGGGGGTTATTTACAGAGGATTGAATGGACAGTTCATGACGCCACCCGTGGTGCGTGGTAAGATAGAGTACCACTGCTGCAATGGGGAGTACCAATGGTGTGGGCAGCCAGATGTTTAACCCTTCCACGGGTAGGAGGAAATGCCCCGGGACTCGGTGTAAGTGACAAAAAGGTGCTGTGGGGACGGTTAGGGATCACTTTAGTACTCAGTCCAATAACACTGACACCGACAACCGTGGTAAACCAAAGTTCGTAGTACTGCTGCAGCAGGGAGGGAGCACGCCTGGATTCCGTGCCCATTGGTGTTCCCTGTTAGCCTGTGGCCTTTTCCTTGGCACCTCACTTCTAACTGGTCTCTCTCTCTAGCATAGAACTATCGGGTCCCGCTCACCAGTTTGGCTAACTGGGTGAGCTTGCTCTCAGGGTTCACGCTTGGGTTTTTCTGGACTATGTGGATGTGGTGCAGAGTGTTCCTAGGATTTTGATTAGCCTGTTCTTAGCAACACCAAAGGTCAGGGACCCGTAACTAAGGAGCAGGTGGATACTGTGCAGAAAGGCAGATTGCACAATACCCTGTGAAAACCTGATAGGCCAGGGTGTCACATTCCCCCTTGGTTAAATGTAGCTCGTCCCTGAGCTACAGGACACCAGAGGTTTATTTTTTTTTTTTTAACTGTAGAAAAAGGTAAAAAGGGTTAACATTTTTATTTACACATACATCCCGCATTTGGGAAGCTTGTCACTTAAACGTTACTAATTTTTAAAGAATTCATCTCCTCAACGGTAGGACGCTACCGGTTTTAGTGGTAGCGGAGACTCAACCTGCTCCATTGCAGCCTCTACCCATGACAGTCCAGTCCCAATGTCCCGGATCCCATTAACCCGCCACCCAAACAATCTGAACCCCTGCAAACCTATGATGGGTCCGTGACCAGGTTAAGGTCCCGGGGAATTGTTTTAGACGACTTTGGTGGGCACAGGAGGTGCAACTATATACAATACACTAGTTCGTGTTGGTCACGCCAGTCCTGTGACCGTGGTCCATTTTTACTAAATATAAAGCTTTAACGGAGTCCATGTACTGAGTGTACACATCTTTAGCAATTTTCTAGCAAATCTGGTAATTTTTCACTCTGTTCATTAAAACTTGTCAATTAAGCACTTATTCACTAACGTTTCTATATGAAAAACAATAAACTGTGGAAAAGAACAAACAAAAACACAGATACCTAAGAATTCTATGGCATTAGTAAGCTACTGGCATTCTTTTTCTTTTTAACACTCTTCAAGCTACCGGGTCCCGCACCACTGACACCGGTACAAATTCTTCCTCAGGCATCGTATGCTTGGTCTCCTCCAGGGCATACCAGCCCCGCTCCCCACAATGCCGGGTATAAGTGACCATTTCTTCGGGTTGGCGGTTGCACTCGGGGTGCCCCCAGGCGAGGTGCGGTGCTACGTCCCGCCGGGACACAAACACCCCAGCTGTGAGGCCTGCTTCTCGAATGAACCCCCATCCTTGCTCGGGGTCAAACCGATCCACAAGACCACGGCACCGTGGCCATCTTACTCGTGAAGCAGCACTCCTCACCTGCTCTTTTTCTGCTCTGTTGCGGGTGGCAAGCTCCCACTGTCGCCAGTTTCATGTGCAACTATATACAATATATAACTTGTAACTGTTGGTTATGTCATTCCCACTAGGGGGCATCAGCATCCGGCTTCAGCTCCCTAGCTGGCTCTAGTTTCAAATGAACTCTCGCAGCCCCAACAGCCGTCGGGATGCTGTGCGGCAGTGGAACCGGAAGATCTTTAGGCTCCACTTACGCCTTGTCAGGTTGAAGAACCAACTGTTCCGCAGCCAGGGTTGCAGGGTCCGGGTACTCCGCCTCTGAGGACGGGCCCGGTGATGCGGATGACCGCTGTCATGACAGGAATGAGGGACAGCACCGTGGTTTCTGCAGCTGGAGCTTGACTCAAAGACACCAAAGGTTCCACTGCCGGGGTTGATGCGGGCAGCTCGGCGTCCGCCGAGGATGGGGTGGGTGACAGTGAAGGGCTCACCGTGAACACGGGCGGTCCAAGTCCCTCAGCCGCTGTGGCCGGATTTGGGCAATCAGTAGGGACTGGGTAACCACTTACCCTCTCTTCACATGGGATTTCCATCTCACGGGCTCGCACCGCCATCGCCAGGCTCCTCATCTCTTCCCTCCAGTGGTTTAAGATAAACAGGAACTGCGTCTGCATTCTCCTGCACAGCTGCTCTGTCTCTTCCTCTATCCAAGTCGCAGTCCCAGGAACTGCACATTCTGGTGACCAGTCTCGCTTCGCCATCTTTCCTCTGCGTCGTTCAGGAATGTTATGGCAGAGTCCTGGCATCCCTGCTTCTCTTCTGCTGTTGTTACATTCCTCGGTTTTTACTTCACACTCCTTCGCGCTCTGTGGCCCTCTGGGAACTTCTGGTTCTGGCCTCACACTCAGGACGAAAGGCGTCAGGACAAAATCCTGCTTTGTGCGCTTTCGCGGGGGTGAGATGGCGTTTTGGTGCAAAAAGATTGCAGAAAATGGTGGAATTGGCGGGAAAAGGGATTTTGACTCGCGGTTTTCGGTTCTAAGGCACACGTCACCCAGGTAAGTGGGTCCTGCTCGAATTCTATTCATTACGCCAAAGTTTCCAAGGTGTGCCGCCCCCACGTCAGCAGCCTGCCGCCGCTGCTCAGATCCGGATCCGTGGTGGCTCGAGGGGTCTCCGAACCCGGGGGTCGGGGTCGCGCAGCTACTCGGAATAAAGGGGGTTATTTACAGGGGATTGAATGGACAGTTCGTGACGCCACCTATGGTGCGTGGTAAGATGGAGTACCACCACTGCAATGGGGACTACCCAGTAGGGATGGTGTGGGAAGCCAGATGTTTAACCCCTCCACGAGTAGGAGGAATGCCCCGGGACTTGGTGTAGGTGAAAGGAAGGTGCCATGGGGACAGTTAGGGATCACTTTAGTACTCACTCAGTCCAATAACACTGACACTGACAACCGTGGTAAACCAAAGTTCGTAGTACCGCTGCAGCAGGGAGGGAGCACGCCAGGATCCCGTGCCCGTTGGTGTTGCTTGTTAGCCTGTGGCCTTTTCCATGGCACCTCACTTCTAACTGGTCCTTCTAGCATAGGACTATCTGATCCCGCTCACCCGTATGGCTAACTGGGTGAGCTTGCTCTCAGGGGTCACGCTTGGGATTTTCTGGACTATGTAGTGGGAAAGTCCTATCCCCCTTGTTGCACTAGTACCCCGATTTTGGAGCAGGTGGAGAACGGATCTTGAAAGCTCCGTCCTCATCGGGTAAATTGTCAAGACGCTTGAAGCTCCTTCTCGACCTAGGGTCCACGTACCCTGTCGTGCCCTGGCCCCTGCCCGGTGATGGCACAAGGCCACCGGCTGTCCTCCTTGACAGTCCGTGCCCTTTGTCACGATCCCCTGCGACCGGTTTCCAGCTCCTACCAGGCCCAGACCAACGTCTGCCACCTAGTAAACCAAGGAGCCCAGCTCCTGACCTCCTCTCACTTTCACCTCCAGCACTCTCCCGTGACCTCTCCTCTCGAGAGTCACTCCACACTGACTTGTGACCTCTCCTCTTGAGTCATTCTTCAACTGACTGTCTTCTAACACTCCTGACCTCCCCTTAACCAACCCCCAAAGTGGGCGACCCTATTCCCTTCAGGTCAGCCACTGGTGTGTCTGGTGGGTGTGGTGCAGAGTGTTCCTAGGATTTTGATTAGCCTGTTCTTAGCAACACCAAAGGTCAGGGACCTGTAATCAAGGAGGAGGTGGATACTGTGCAGAAGGGCAGATTGCACTATACCATGTGACAACTTGATGGGCCATGGCGTCACACTATACATACCATGTTTTATCTCTATAGATAGAGAAAATCTTGATAACAAATATGACTATGATATCTTCCCCCTAGGTCCTCCAGGAGCCAGATATTCTTTAGGTTGGGGATTTTATACAGTTCAGAAGGGCCGAGCACATCCCATAATCAGGTCCTGCATGAGCTCATCAAGGGGAGGTATGTGGGCGTAACTTGATCCAATAAAAACAGAAACTGGGGTTGGTCCTTTGAAGGTACAGCTTGCTGGGGGTTCTGTCCATTTTTCCTAAGGAGTTCCTCCCTCCTCTAAGCTCTAAGGCCATTTCAGTGACATCAGGTTTCGTACCCCCTTCTCGCCAAGGCCATTTTCTGTTTTTTGTTTTTTCATCCCCTTCTTCCAAGAGCCATAATTGTTGTGTTTTTAAGTCAATATAGCCATATGAGGTCTTGTTTTTTTTGTGGGATGAGTTGTATTTTGAATGACACTATTCTATAGTCTACCAGCTAGTGTACTGGAAAATGTGAAAAAATTGCAAGTGCGGTGAAATTGCAATAAAAGTTCAATTCCATAATGGTTTGTTGGGGTTTATATTTACCATATTCACTATATGGTAAAAGTGAGCAGGCAAAATGATTCCCCAGGTCAGTATGAATTTGTAGCTACCAAACATGTATAGTTTTTTTTGTTTATTTTTATTTAATTGTTGAAAAAAAAAACCCCAGAAATTTATAAAAAAAAAATATGGCGCTTTTGGTGCAATTTTTTAAGACCCATGAAGCTCTCATTTTTTGCAATCCCTGCCAGTGTCATGGCTTATTTTTGTGCCCTGAATTGATTTCTTTAGTTATACCATCTTGGGGGAGCTGAAATGTTTTGATTGTCTCTTATTCCGTTTTATTGCAATGTTTCGGCTACCAAAAAATTATAATTCTGGCATTTTGATTTATTTTTCTCATTACGCCCTTTACTGATTGGATTAATTTATTTTATATTTTGAAAAATCTGGCATATCTGAACTCAGTGATACTAAATAGGTGTATTTTTTTAATTGTTTTATTTTCAATGGGCCAAAAAGGGGATGATTTGAACTTTTGTGTTTTTTTTATATTTTGAAATGTCCCACTTTTTAATGTTTTTTCTAATCCCCTTAGAGGACTTGAAGCTGTGATCGTGAGATTGCTTGTGCTGTATCGAGCAGTGCATCAGCGCCGCTTTGTACAGCAGAAATCCTGACTTCCTATGAAAGCGGGCTTGAAGCCAGCATTCACAGGATGTTTGCTATGACAAACACAGGGGTCATCAGCTGACTTCCAGCTGTCATGTCAAGCCATCGGCGCCCTGCAATCACATCATGGGGCCACCAATGGGAGCAGGGAAGGACACGTTCCACGCCGATGCTATCAGAGATTGACAGCGGGTTTTAACTATTTAATAGACATGGTAGGATCTGAGATCTACCAGGGTCTTTTAGAGGCACATATCAGCTGATCAGATCAGTTGACATGCAGGGAAAGATGTGGGCTCGGCATGAGAGCCTGCATCAAAGTCATAGAGATGACATAGTACATACCAGTACGTCCTATGTTGGTAAGAGGTTAATTTTCTTTTGTCTTTTCCTATTATTTTATGTAATTGTATATGCTGTATTATTTTGTTCTCCTTTATAACATTTTTTTAATATTTTTATAAACACTGTCTACTTTTGGTTTAAATATATAAAATTGAATAGCTTTGTTCCTCTTGATCTTCAAACCGAAGTCATACGCTACCTGTAACGGGTGTCCAATCAGCCTGTAAAATAATTAGTGATGGCAGCTACTAGTTGTTCCTTTTGCTATTGTAGAGTTGACAGTGACTGTAGAAAGGTGTATACACTGACGAGCAAAAGGGTTACAATGTTTAGAACTTTTGACTGTTAGGGGTACTTTTCATACTACGACATCGCAAGCCGATGCTTGCGATACCTAGCGCAATAGTCCCCGCCCCCGTCGCAGCAGCGATATCTTGTGATAGCTGCCGTAGCGAACATTATCGCTACGGCAGCGTCACACGCACTCATCTGCCCTGCGACGTCGCTCTGGCCGGCGACCCGCCTCCTTCCTAAGGGGGCGTGTCGTGCGGCGTCACAGCGACGCCACACGGCAGGCGGCCAATAGAAGCCGAGGGGCGGAGATGAGCGTGATGTAAACATCCTGCCCACCTCCGTCCTTCCGCATAGCCGGCGTGAGCCGCGGTGACGCAGGTAAGCTGATGTTCCTCGCTCCTGCGGCTTCTCACACGCGATGTGTGCTGCCGCAGGGGAACGAGGAACAACATCATACTGTTGCTGCAGCAAAATTATGAAAATGTCAGACGCTACACCGATGATATGATTACGACGCTTTTGCGCTCGTTAATCGTATCAAAAAGGATTTACACACTACAATATCGACAGCGACGCCGGATGTGCGTCACTTTTGAATTGACCCCACCGACATCGCAGCTGCGATGTCATAGTGTGCAAAGTACCCCTTAAGGTCCAGTCACACTAAACAACTTACCAGGGATCCCAAGAACGATAGGGATCGCTGGTAAGTTGCTAGGAGGTTGCTGGTGAGATGTCACACTGCGACGCTCCAGCGATCCCACCAGCAACCTGACCTGGCAGGGATCGCTGGAGCGTCGCTACACGAGTTGCTGGTGAGCTCACCAGCAACCAGTGACCAGCCCCCAGCGCCGCGTGGAAGATGCTGCACTTGGTAACTAAGGTAAATATCAGGTAACCAACCCGATATTTACCTTGGTTACCAGCGAACGCAGCTACACGTGCAGAGAGCAGGGAGCAGCGCACACTGAGCGCTGGCTCCCTGCTCTCCTAGTTACAGCACACATCGGGTTAATTACCCGATGTGTGCTGCAGCTAAATGTGCACAGAGCAGGGAGCAGCGCACACCGCTTAGCGCTGGCTCCTTGCTCTCCTAGTTACAGCACACATCGGGTTAATTAACCCGATGTGTCCTGCAGCTACATGTGCACAGAGCAGAAGCCGGCACTGACAGTGAGAGCTGCGGAGGCTGGTAACGAAGGTAAATATCGGGTAACCAAGGACAGGGCTTCTTGGTTACCTGATGTTTACCGTGGTTACCAGCCTCCGCAGAAGCCGGCTCCTGCTGCCTGCACATTTAGTTGTTGCTGTCTCGCTGTCACACACAGCGATGTGTGCTTCACAGCGGGACAGCAACAACTAAAAAATGGCTCAGGACATTCAGCAACAACCAACGACCTCACAGCAGGGGCCAGGTTGTTGCTGGATGTCACACACAGCAACATCGCTAGCAACATCACAAAAGTTGTTCGTTAGCAGCGATGTTGCTAGCGATGTTGCTTAGTGTGACGGGGCCTTTAGGCTCCATATCTCACCATCCACTACAGCTTCCAAAATGAGACCACATCTATTTGATAGACAAACATCTTAGCTATCTTGAACACAAATTTGACTGGCAACTATTTAGAATATGATTAGTTATGCAGATTTTTGTCATGTGATTGTGTATTTATTCTATGAGCTGGAATCGATTGTGTATATGCTATACGTTCACTGTCAGTTCCCTAATAATTGAGCTTCGTAGTAGAAACAGCTGCAGCCCTGTAAATTAATTATTTATTAATTGTGTAATTGTCCTGACGATTAGGGACAACAGAGTGCTATTCATGACAAATTAAAGGCGGCGGGTTGGAAGGGGGAATATCTATTTGACCCCCCCAGTTGTCTCTGTGACAACCTCACATGCAAATTAGCCAAAAAGTCCATTTGAGGTATGTCAATGCATCCATCCAACCTATCACCAATGACAGGTATACTTTTAATTTCTGTACTGTATAGCCATAATAGTAAAATCACCCTGACAGATTCCCCTTATGTCTTTTAGGTCATCATTCATGATAAGAATTTTTCCAAAAAATATTTGGGATGACAGATCTCTATCACCTTGGTGCTAAATACTTTAAAATGTAGAATCTTATGCACACATGTGAGTGGAGAAACTTTATAAAGGTTTGTGTTCCTACAAGTAATACTTAACCTATTTGCCTCTGTTGTCAGAGTTTCCATAGATAACCCTCTCACATGTTAGTTCTAGTAGAGAAGGAGTTAACACCTTTAGATGGTGTAATTATACTCTAGAGTCTGGAAGCTGCGGCTGAGTTATTTGTGGTAGGTTTCTCAGAGTACCTTGCTGCGAGGATACTGTATTCGACTTGGCAGATCAGCCTCCACCTCTGACACACCTTGTTGGTATAATATGAATGAGGGTTAAAAGAAGGAGCGAGTTGTTATTCAAAATAATAACACGAAGGATTGAGCAATGGGAAACGTAGTTAATAAGATGACACAACCCTATTTGCCTCACTAGGTAACTCCCACTTTGAAAGACATAAAGTACACTAGCAAAGACTCGCGTCTGCTACACAACAGCCGGGCTGATGAGAGTTGATGTTTGGTGAAGGTCTTCAGCTGATGTAAACATGAGCCACTTCTCTAGCAGATTCCTATCATCATCAACCCCTTTAGTTAATGGAGGCCTCGGGGAGTCCTACAGCTCTTCAACATACAGTATTGGAGGTGGAAGCCAGGTCTCAGTATCCAGATGCAACTCTGTTTCTTCTGGGGTGGGAAGCTATAATTACTCAAAGGATTATGGTGAAGGTCTACTGTCCAACAATGGCAAGGAGACAATGCAGAATTTGAATGACCGACTCGCTTCTTATTTGGAGAAGGTTCGATCTCTGGAGGAGGCCAATGCAGACTTGGAGAACAAAATTCAAGAATGGCATAAAAATAGGACACAAACAAAAAAAAGAGACTACAGTGCATATGAGAAGACCATTGCAGAACTTCAGTCACAGGTATGAGATGTCAAATATGTTGGTGTCTGACAGCGCCGGTGTGCTGATCCTTGACATAACATACTAATTATATGTATGGTACAAAAACCTGATTTGTGGTGTAGGGAAATGGTGGTGTATGTGTCACTGTATTACTCGGAAGTGGTAATGGTGGTCAAATAAATTGTCACCTGCCTTTCCAAGAAACAGATATACCTCATATGTGCCAGATAGTGAAGCTCTGATATATTTGTATTTGCAGGTGGTTATTCTACAGCTTTATATAACTGACTTTTATGATGCCTTCCAAACATCTCCCACTGTCATGTCTTGTTGTGTCTGCCCTCCTCACTATGCTCAGGATGACGTATTCTTTACTTTTTCACATTGGTTAATCCTTTAAGATGTGAAAGCTTCTATTACAGGCTTTTATCTTTCCTAAACAAACCTCTTCCTTAATCCACAGGTTCCAGCAGTCTTATCATCACAGATTGTGTATTGTTAAGTATAGATTTCGTATAGGGACAGTGGGATTTGAAGATGTAATGATGGTTATTAAATATTTGCGGTCATGGTGTCAAAGACATCTTTCCGTGGGTAATTATCTTTTCAGAAATGCTGTATGACAAGCAACATGGCTGCCTTTAGTGCTTCTACCATGGTTGTCATCCAGCCTGTCACTAGAGGCTTAAGGAACATGTACAGAGGCAGATTAATGCCCATAATGGTTGGCAGCACATCCCTCATGTACATGAGAAGATGTGCTGCAAACAATGTATGAGCTTTTAGGCCACATGAAAGATGCAATCAGCATTTGGTTGTTTGTCAAATGCCTTTTCGGCAAGTTATTGACCCACAAGAATGAAATTGGTTAATGCTAACTGTGCCAGTAAAAGATGATCTATGTGCCCTCCAGTAGCTTTACATCATAGCTCTCTACATATGGTACTGAGGATAGTGAGTCTCTCTCATTTCTAGCTTGATACAAAAGCAGCTCCAACACCTCATGACTTTTCTTTTTTGAATGTAATACGCTGGCCTTACAATTTAGATGGTTGGCAGACAACTTTTTCTCTTTAACTTCCCCAAATATTTACATGCTCCGCTTCCCTGAGTTAACTTATCTTCCCAAATGGGAGGCATATGAAAGGACACTTAGGACACTCCTTCCAAATTCATAAGATTAAACACTAAAGGGGTTGTCTAGTATTTGACAATCAATAACCTATCCATGGGATAGGTAATTAATATGAGACTGGTGAGGGTCTGGCACATGGCGCCCCCAACGATCAGTTGAAATCTGTTTTAGCAGTGACCAGACACAAGTAATTACATAGCAGAACTCTTTTTGGATTCTGCCAAGTACTGGACTTTATCTCACATTCCCTTGAATGAGAGATACACAGTAGTAATTGACAGATGACAATAAGCAATGTTCAAAGCTGATGTGTTCTGCCCCACAGATCTTGTATGTTCAGGTTTCGGCTGATTGGTAGAGGGTTGCAGGTGTCAGATCACCACCGATCTCATATTGATGACCTATCTAATGGATCTCACTTGCACTCAAAATGTTCTTTTTAGCCAAAGCCACTATGCGATCCATGTTGAGTCCAATCACTATTTTAGCGAAAATATAAAAAAAGACATGCAGAAAATACATCCTCTTTACTGCCCCACCTGGGGCTTAAGAAGCATCTGAAGCATAAGGTCCATTATAGTAACTTCTTCTAGTATCACAATGAAAATATTGTGGGAAAAACACTACTTGACTAAACAGGGTTCTGAAAAATTTTAGGTCTTTTTTACTATTACTACATGAACTCTTTTATGGACCACCTATGCAGGGGAAGGACTTTCATTTTTCTTGCACAGTATAGATCCATAATATAACACCTATAGAGAGCTATGTGCCATACTCTACCGCCATGTGCCATTGTTGTCATATGGAGGTATTTAAACATCACACTGTATTATTGAGTTTTTCTCCTTAAGAAACATTGATTCTATGATGTAAACCAAAATGGAAGATATGATGTCACAGGGATCATAAGGACTGAGTGGGTACACTGCATGCCATTGAAGACAGCTTTTCTGTATGTGTGAAGTCTAAAAGATGGCGATACACGTTTACATGGCGATACACTACGATACACCAGGCGAAGACCAAACTATCTTTCTGAGAACAGTCTAGAAATAATCTGTCACAAAAAGATTGTTTGTGAACTACTCATTATTATCACATGGAAATTGTAATTATGGCTAATTTCTAGATCATGGTGGTGGACTAAAATGATCCATCAACCAGTGAACAATTGTTTTAATCAACTTTAGATTGTTGGGACTGGCTATCTCTAACATGTCCTCTGTGAGATCTTCTAGGTGTCACATATTTAATTAACAGGAACCAAATTTAAATAATGATCATATAATTTTCCAGTAAGTAATAAAAATAGGCCACACAGAGACATTTAACTTAAAGAGAGATATAGGATATTCAGCCAAAAAAGAGCTAAAGATGGTCATAGCCATATAAAGTTTCATTAAAGATGATCAAACCCGAAAAGTAAAGTTCAGTGTTCGTACCGAGCACAGATTTTACCAAAGGAACAGTGTTCGAGTTCAGAGTACATACCAAACACAGACTTTACCAAGAAAAGAGTGTTCGAGTTTGGGTGCTTTACGTATGCTGACCACTAGAGTGAGCATCACTGTGCTCAGGTGTACTCGGTGCTCGGCCCAACATTACCGGATGTAGTGTGTTCTAAAAAAATGGAAAAAGCCCACCTTCCCCTGTAAATGTTCTATTTATGGCTGGCTGTATGTGGGAGGAGACCTCAACTGCCAAATCAGCGATTTCCTTTGGGGTTCAGATCAAGTCCGCATCCCAAACCAAACTTTGTTTAAAGTCCAACTGAACATGCCGAACTGAATTTCAATGGGTCCGCTCAACTCTAGATATAATACCACCAATTGTGCGTAACTGTCCCAATAGTCTATAATACCAGTAGGCTTCATTAAGACTGATGGATCATTGGCTTAGAGGTTAAAAATGTTTACAAGGATCATCATGAGGACCTGTTATGAGAACCAAAGCTATGCTATCATAAAATGGATAGCAATATGTCTATGGCCAACACAACCACACATAATTAATAACTTCAACAGAATCAATGCTTGACAATGGTGACATATTCATTAATATAGAGTGATTTATAGTACACATGATGAACAAAGCATTTACATTTTAATATCATGATTAATAAAATGACACCCAGCATTATTGTGCTAATAAACATCATCAAGGTTCCTTTGTAGTCCTACGCGGTAACTGAATTAGTCACTTCAAGGATCATTTGCAAGTTTCATAAAATGACAACTTAAAATAAAACCAAAAATATATTATAAACGTAACATTCACTATATAACCTAAACATAACATTAAAATGAGGTTAATCAGCTCCTTATTCTTGTACCCATTATCCATATTTCTTTCTACTATTGTATATGAAGACATGGTAGGGCATTTATGATCTACTGAGCTACAATGTCCAATTTGGATCATTCTACAATGATGATCAATAAAATCCTGAGTTTGCATAAAACTCATGTGTGAAAACAAACAAGCTGTTTATCCAGAAACATTCATGTGTTGAGGACCAGTAATAATCATGAATGGGGAACTCATAAGAAGTGTCCTCTAAATTGGCCAATAAATTGCAGTACCTTCATATTCCCAAACAAAGTACCACCTAGAACCTATAGAACGTAATGACCACACTTGGTATCGCCTGGTCATTTAATTCCAGAGTAAAAAAAATTATGTGACCTGCACACAATTTAAGGGATTATAGATTATGACATAAATCATTTATAACGTAGCATCATTACATTTTAGATTTACATTGATTGGGAACCTTTTTTGACAGTACAATGAAAGGTTAAAAAGGGTTGTTCACTACTAACCCTCAACTAAAATAAAAAAGATTATACATGCCTCCCATGCTGGTGCTGTTACAGTAGTGTCAGAACTTGCATTTTGGGGGCTCACATGAGGTTGTAATGTCACATGAGCCCCACAACTAATCCCCTATGGCTTCTCTCTCCCCGCCTTTGAGTGCAGGAGCAATCAACAGGAAATTAGAACTAAAAATGCTTCAAAACAGTAAATTTATTAGTACAAAAAGATCATAAAATCGAAAATTACAAGGTCAAAAGACCAGGCAAATATTAAGGCACAAGAGGGGACAAGGATGAAAGAGGGCAAGGAAAACCGGAAATCTGCACATAGTATAGAACCTTAGTTTCAAGTCTCCCTACCTAAACCATATATGTCAAAGGGTAAACAATTAGAAGTGTCCAAATAACTTGTAACATACCAAAATCTAAGGCATAAAATGGACATGTAACCCTATGTCAGGAGTGGTGAACAGGATACACAGGCGGCAATGTTGGAACACATGCACCATATGCCTCAATGGTGAGAGTATAAGAACAATAGTTCATTAAGGTTGAAGAGGTCAGACCAAATAAGGAGGACACTGATGCATGTGCACACTACATTAAAACCAACCTGTGAACCTGTATGATGTGAAACAGAGGATTGCAGAAAAACTCCGGAGGTGACCAGGAGGGTGGAATTCCCCCCCCCCAATAGAACTCCAACGTACGTTTCACGTTTAGTGGTGTGTTCGCTTAAGCAGAATAATTTGGGGAAACGTGGAATGAGAAAGGGTAGTCATAGTAGTGGACAACCCATTTAATTCGGCTGATGGTTATCCTCACTAGCAATCTTCATCTAATTGGACTTTACTATTTATGAATAAAACAAAAACTACAATAACTGTTCACTTGACAACTTGGATATAGGAATACACATTGATGCATATTATTTATTAAATCTATATATTTGGTCTTGATTTTACATTATATCAAAATGTCTAAAGCCCTGTCATATTTTCCTATCATGGTAGCAAAAATGGAAAGTTTAATATAGCCTAAAGAATTACTTCAAAGACTTCCTTCAGAAAAAAGATTCTTACTATTCTAGCCAATTCAAAACTGAAAGTCTTACTGCTCCCGATAAACTATAGACCACTATTTTCTATAATTGAGAACAGTCAGACTTTTTTAACTACATCTTTGATCCTACATACTTCAAACCATCAGACTCCAAATCCCATTGCTTAAATCTATGTAATCTCACTTCCAAACTAACCTAATTTCTAAAAAAAAAAGCTTGCAAAATTCTTTGATGGAGCTGTTAGAGAACTAGTTTCTTGTTCTGAGACTTGGGCATCAAGAATGAGGTTCCTCAGTCTTATCGAACTGTCCATGTAGCATTTTATGACTCTTTCTTTTTTATGAGCGCCAATGAAATAGGGTCATCTTTGCTTTACAAAAGAAGCTCCTAATGATGTCAAATTTTTGAAACAATAAGCAGAGGCCCAATACCCCAAGAATCGGTTCCTGTTTTATATGTCCCATTTTCAGTAACATAAAGGTGTAGGTCAGAAGATAACAATTTAGGACTTTGTGTAATAAATTCTAAATGAAAAATTTCTGAAAAGTTCATCCTTAATGTAAAACTGTCATCGCATTGAACAATAATTCAGTCATGATGATCACAGTAGTCATAAACACATATCTGTGTGGATGATATACTTGAGAATCTAGAAGAATAACTACATTTTGAAGATATCAAGTTAATGTTTAGCGACTGGGATTTCCTGAAGTTTATCGGAATGTGGTCAATCAGTCGTTACCAAAAACTGGACTGAAATGTAACCGTTCACAAATGTCTATAGTTCTTTGTGTGTAAAAGTTCCCTCAATGGGGATGTAATTTCAGATGTGCAGACAGAAAAAAATTCACTTAACAGTAATCTAGTACCATGGTATTCTGTTGACATATCTTCTTGATTTTCACACATGGACAATAACTTCTGCTCCAGGCAGAAAGCCAGAGAACTATGTTTACAGGGCAAAAATTAATGAAGAAAACAATACCACTGCATATTGAGAGCCCATCCACATACTTTAGTTCCTACTGCTGATCCGTAATACAGAATGCATAGATCTCTATGGACCCACTAAACCACTAAAGAAGATTTTATGGACTCTGTCTTAGGCTCCTTCACACATCCATGCAAAAAATGAACTTTTTGCAAGGTCCGTGGTGTAGGTCCGTATATGTGTCCATGTATCCATGTGTGTGTGTTCCTTGTGCTGTCTGTATGATATTCGTGTGACATCCGGAGAGCATATGGACAGCATGAACTTGGATACTTACCTGATCCGACACTGCTGTTGCTTCCGGGTTTGCAGTCAGTGCAGTGAATATTCATGAACATAACGAGCAGGACCCAGAAGCAACAGCGGCACCAGAGACAGGTAAGTATAAAATTACTATTTTTTGAGCGACAAGTGTTTTTTCCGGTACATGTCACACTGATGACACACGGATCAAATCAGTGTGTGGTCCATGTGACACCTGTGCTCCTGGAAGAAACCAGACATGTCGCTCCACACGGACGTGTGGGCAAACCCATTGAACTTAATGGGTCTACGTGTGTCTGTGTCTCCGGTACGTGTGGAAATGGACGTCACATGTACCGGAGACACAGATGTGTGAAGGAGGTCCTATGGACTGTTTTTTTCTAAAGGAATCTTTTAGAGAAGAATGCCTTCATAGCAATGCAAAGACTCTTTTCCCAGTGCCCATTAAAAAAAATACTGTGACCTTTTGAAGTTGTAGGAAAATATGTGGGTTATTATCATTGTAAATACCATTTCACAGTTCCCAGTAATTACTTGTCATGTGTCCTGTCATAATTCGGAGATGTAAACCTATATTACGTACTGTGGATTTTCTATTGTTTCTTTTTTTTTTCAATTTGTCCATGAAAAAAATGTTGCCTATCTTTGATTTTTGTATAGGTTGTAAAAAACATTAGGTTGACAGCCCTGATTATAACCGGCACATTGTCACTGGAGCACCCTTTTACAAATTTTTCATTTGGGCTAACCTTTGGTTATTAGTTGGGAACTTAGGCTGAGGCGACACGGGGATTTGTGCAAGTCCTCGCATGACACTCGACTCACGGTTGCAGCACAGCAGGAGTCAAGTGTCATGCGACTGTGGTGTGATCAGACTACAGTTGCGGAGGGGAGGGCTGGCACAGTGGAGGAGAGGGAGCAATTTATCTCCATTTCTCCTCCGTTGCCGGCTGATGTGAGAATCGCACTGCTCTCACGTTACACCGGTGTAACACGAGAGCAATGCAATGTTTCTCTCGCCTCATAGACTTGAATGGGTGCAAGTGAAACAAGCTTGCATTGCACTCGCAGCATGCTGCGACTGTTTTCTCGGTCCGATTAGGGCTGAGAAGATAATCGCTCATGGGAGCAACCCCATAGAGGTTGGTCCGAGTGGAATACAATTTTTTATCGCATTCCACTCGCTCCGTATTACTCGCCGTGTGTGCTAGGCCTTAAGGCCAATATTATCAACAAAAGTCTAAAAATGCATGAGAAACTTTTTGAAAAGTGGAATTAAATGTCCTGCAGTGACACGTACTATACCACATCTTTATAGGTACCAAAGCTGTACAATTGCCAGCCTATAAAACAGTTACTGGTGCTTTGTCTAGATTTAATTGGCATCATGGGTATGCAGTTTTTAACACTTTGTGGTTTTATGTGGAATTAATTTGATGTTCTAGTTTCCTCCCACAGCCCCAAAACCTTGTTTTTACGGGATTATCTGTTACATAATGTGAGTGACTGTGCCCAGCATCACCATGTAAATAGTACTACTAGTTTGCTTAAGTACATAAGATCTGAATGTGAATCATCTAATGTAGGAAAGATATCACCTGGTTCAGTACTGTACTCTATTAGCAACCTGTGGTTTGTAGCATAACCAACAAATGTCCTATTATCACTTTTAATTGAACATGCCTCTGATATGAAAGCAAAATAATTTGCAACCAACAGATCAATCCCTTTAATATTTCACATGGAATCTAAGAAAGATGTATGGTTACATAATTTTGACTAATGCCATAACAGCAACAAGTTTTGCCTACTAAAAACATTGCAAACCAGCCCTCTGCTTGTGTGCACTTCTTATTGTCACTGCTCAACTGGGTGAATTACCGTAACAACATACAGGAGAGTATGGTGTGAATGCTAAAATCTTTCTTCCATCTAGTGACAATATACCAGACTATATCAAGAATAGACAAGATGAAAGGACTGGAACTACCATTGCTTCTCTCTTCAAAGAAGTACAAGTCCCACAATGGCACGCAACACTTCAGGCTTGCCACCAATAAATAAATACTGTTGCATACATACATCCATATGGCCAAAACCACAGCACTCATAATCTGCATTTCGAGGGTTTCCTTATCATATTAGTGGCACAGGAGATGGTGTAAGTCACACCAGAGTCTGCTCCTGTGACTACTGCCCCAGTCACAGGCGCCGCCGTATTCCCACTGTAGGTGGTGCTGATGATAGGGGAGGAGTCAGTACCAGTAGCTCTGATGGGCACAGTCGCCGCCTATCCACCAAGCTTGGTCTGGCTGAGACTTGCAGTACCACTGGCTGACTGTAGGGGTGTGTGCCTTCCAGCTGAAGTTATCAACTTACACTCCAGCCAATTGGAAGGCACCACAACCTTTTTATATCTTCAGTGGTCTGCTGTTCTATAAAAACCACAAAGAACTATATCAAAAAAACACCAAAAAGGAGCCAAGACAAATGATATGTGCACACACAGAATGTGGTGAGCCTTCCTCATAAAGATGGCTGCAGCCGAGGTGCAAGATGCTGATGTCACAGCCACTCAACCTCCACACTAGGGGGAAGGGGCGGCTGCTTAGCATAAGACATGCACACTAATAAGGCTTGCACTGGGAGCCCATCATATAATGAGTGAAATGCACAGTGTCTGAACTGTGACCTATAAATGACGCCAGAAACCGAGGCCAGGCGGGCAAAACAGCACTATATAGGTGCATCTCGCACGGATACACGAGACGCACAGTGTCTGAATAATGGCCTATAAATGACGCACAACACCAGGTCCAGGCGGGTCAGTTAGCACTATGAGTACATAACACATGACAGGCTCACCATTTAACCACCTGAATTCAAAAGGTCCACACACATCCTGCAAAAATGGATAAAATGTGCCATACCTCAAATAGTGAGATATTAGTTTATATTTTGGCCCAAAATATGTAAGCTCGCAATCCGTTCGTCAAGGATTCTCACACTTGCGAGTCCCTACACTGAATTAGTTAGAAAAACCACAAAGAACTATATCAAAAAAACACCAAAAAGGAGCCAAGACAAATGATATGTGCACACACAGAATGTGGTGAGCCTTCCTCATAAAGATGGCTGCAGCCAAGGTGCAAGATGCTGATGTCACAGCCACTCAACCTCCACACTAGGGGGGAGGGGGGCTGCTTAGCATAAGACATGCACACTAATAAGGCTTGCACTGGGAGCCCATCATATAATGAGTGAAATGCACAGTGTCTGAACTGTGACCTATAAATGACGCCAGAAACCCAGGTCAGGCGGGCAAAACAGCACTATATAGGTGCATCTCGCACGGATACACGAGACGCACAGTGTCTGAATAATGGCCTATAAATGACGCACAACACCAGGTCCAGGCGGGTCAGTTAGCACTATGAGTACATAACACATGACAGCCTCACCATTTAACCACCTGAATTCAAAAGGTCCACACACATCCTGCAAAAATGGATAAAATGTGCCATACCTCAAATAGTGAGATATTAGTTTATATTTTGGCCCAAAATATGTAAGCTCGCAATCCGTTCGTCAAGGATTCTCACACTTGCGAGTCCCTACACTGAATTAGTTAGAAAAACCACAAAGAACTATATAAAAAAAACACCAAAAAGGAGCCAAGACAAATGATATGTGCACACACAGAATGTGGTGAGCCTTCCTCATAAAGATGGCTGCAGCCGAGGTGCAAGATGCTGATGTCACAGCCACTCAACCGCCACACTAGGGGGGAGGGGCGGCTGCTTAGCATAAGACATGCACACTAATAAGGCTTGCACTGGGAGCCCATCATATAATGAGTGAAATGCACAGTGTCTGAACTGTGACCTATAAATGACGCCAGAAACCCAGGTCAGGCGGGCAAAACAGCACTATATAGGTGCATCTCGCACGGATACATGAGACGCACAGTGTCTGAATAATGGCCTATAAATGACGCACAACACCAGGTCCAGGCGGGTCAGTTAGCACTATGAGTACATAACACATGACAGGCTCACCATTTAACCACCTGAATTCAAAAGGTCCACACACATCCTGCAAAAATGGATAAAATGTGCCATACCTCAAATAGTGAGATATTAGTTTATATTTTGGCCCAAAAAATGGCGAAATAGGAGAGGAGTCGGTGCCAGTGGCTCCGGTGGGCGCAGGCTCTGCTCATCCACTAGGCCATGTTTCCCTTAGACCTACAGTACCGCTGGCTGACTGTAGGTGGTATGTGTCTTCCAGCTGAAGTTACCACCATTCAGCAACAGCAAATGGGAAGACACCATTTCCTCAGTACACATAACATTTCATCAGTACACATAACATTGTTGGTTATAAGTGACTAATGCGGGCTACACACGAGACGATATATCGTGCGATATGTCGGCGGGGTCACTTCGTAAGTGACGCACATCCTGCATCGCTTGATATATCGTAGCGTGTGACAGCTATGAACAAGCAGAAATACTCACCTTCTCGTTCATCACTGACACGTCGCTCATTTTCTAAAAATTGCACGTCCTGTTGTTCATCGTTCCCGGGGCAGCACACGTCACTCCATGTGACACCCCGGGAACGATGAACACAGCTTACCTGCGTCCCACCGGCAATGCTGAAGGAAGAAGGTGGGCGGGATGTTTACGTCCCGCTCATCTCCGCCCCTCCGCTTCTATTGGCCGGGCACTGTGTGACATCGCTGTGATGCCGAACGCCCCTCCCCCTTCAGGAAGTGGATGTTCGCCGCCCACAGCGACGTCGCTCAGCAGGTAAGTACGTGTGACGGGGTTTAATGACTTTTTGCGCCACGAGCAACTAATTGCCCGTGACGCACAAACGACAGGGGCGGGTACGATCGCTCGTGAAATCGCACGATAGATCGTATCATGTGACGCCCACATTAGTGACAAAATGTAGTATTGGTGGAGGAACGTTGAACTAGATGGACCTAGGTCTTTTTTCAACCTATGTAACTATGTAACCACACCCTTCTAATTCCCCCTCCTGTCTGCTAGTCACTGCCAGAGATAGTTCTGTATTCCTGGTTGCCATTCTGTTTTCTTTTGTGATTCCTGTGTTTTGACTTTTGCCCATTCTCTAACTACCCTCCTACTTACCAGTTTTGTACCTCGCTGCCCGATCTGGATTTGACCTCTGCCTGGTTTTCTGATTACATCCTTGCCTGCTTGATTTTGTCCCTGTTCTGCATTTCCTGGTTTGACCCTGCTTGACCACTACACTCATTGGACTGCAGCCTACCACAGGTAGTGATCTCCAGGACCCTGTATAATTCCATATTCCTGTATAGGGGTTAAAGGGTTTCAGGGTTCTCGGGGTCCTGCTTTGTCAGCGGCTTTCCTCTAACCTGTCTGTTGCAGCCAGTCTGAGTCTGTGGTTTTAGGTAGGTGTTATACACACACACTGAGCTCTGGCTTCTGTGTCTCCCCCCCATCACACACAGGTGCAATCAACAGGAAGTGAGCGGCAGCATAGCTCTCACTTCCTGTTGATTAACTCTTCTGGTCCGAAGACAGGGAGACAGAAGATGACGTTGATTGGACGCAGGGTTTGCATGGTGTCACAACCCCATGTAAACCCCGACATTGCGAGCCACAGCATTACTAAAACGGCGCTGGTACGAGAGGTGAGTATAAGCTTTATTATTTACCTGAGGGTAACATGTGGAAGCAGAAGGGATTGTCCTTGTAGAGGACAACCCCTTTAAGTCTGATGAAGGTCTTAATATTAAATAATATAAAACGCAATTCATACTGGATTGTAGTTCAAATTCAACTATGTTTTCTAAATGTTTTTTAAATTATGGAATGGCTGTCAGATGCCCCACCACCTCTCCATGAAATCTCTATAGAGTTGCCGGAAATAGATGAGTGAACTAATTAGTAGCTCCATAGGGATAAAACTGATCTGAAGTTTGGCATGTGCTACTTCATTCTGGCAGGAATAAAAGTTACCCTTTCTGCCGCCACCCTCATACCTCAACTTATCCACTAGTAAACACTTTTCCTATGGACAGGCTAAAACTTGTATTCACTGGACAACCTCGTTAATGTTTTTTGATTCATATAGAAGATAATGAAGTGTGGGCTAGCAGCTAAACAATTTGACGTAAGAGCAAAAGACAAAGTGACAAGCAGAAAGAGAAACTGACACTTCTAAATGGGCCACAAAAAAGGAGCAAAGCAAGCCAACTCCACCAATAAGACATTGTTGACCTATCCTAATGGTACATCATCAATGTTAAAGCCCAGGACAACCCTTTTGACAATAATATAATTACAATGTGTCCCACTGCAGGAAACTCCAGCTGTAGTTTGTGGGAAAACCTAGCCTTAGATAGTCTCAATATAACAAGTTATCCTCTATCCATAGCATAGGGATGTCTTGTAAATCACTTAGGGTCTGACTGCTGGGACTCACAGGGTTCCCAACAATGGGTCTTTGCAGCCACATCTTGAATTAAGTGGAGTTTCGCATACTGGAAGTCCAATCATTGTCTATTGGACTTCCGAAGAAAGCTGTTTGCAGCACTAACGCCTTCTCCAGCAGTCCCATAGACAATGAATGCAGCAGCACCACCACAGGGAAAATAAACATTACTGAGTGTCCATTCGAATCAAAACGTTGTACATGTAATGCAGAATAGGACAGGTCATCCAGAGCGAGAGAATCCTTGGAGCTGCTCTTCACTCTTGTCAAGGGCTGAGGACTTTAATGGGTGATCCACCTCAATTTACAAATCATGGATATAAAAAGCCTTAGCGAAACTCACGTCAGGTTCTGACAGCAGGTGATCTGTCTCCTTACAGTCATGGGTAAGCACAGGCTATATGTACATTACTAACTATACCCATTTTTATGCTGTTTGTTTTTCACCTTGATGAAATTTTGAATGTAATTCATTTAACATAGGGGAGACACCCATCAGTCTTCTTGTGTCTTCTACACAGAGACATCATTGTTTTGCATATAAATTAAAAGCATTTCTCCTAAATTGGCACCTTTTAACAAGCAATTATTATTTTAAAATAGTATCAATAAAATATATATATTTTTTTATTTTTGTTTGCTCCATTTTTTCCTTCCTTGAGTATATATCATATTTACCCTTCAGTCACTATTTCTGAGGAGACGTTTCACTTCAGTTATGTTTTGAGCCTATAACATTTACATGTGCTATGTCTTTCTTCTGATTGATTTCTACATAAAAATATTTTTTCTAAAATTGACACCTTTAATACCTGGAACGGGAAGAGTATCCAAAATATCCAAAATATGATCTCCCAAGGTGAACCAGGCCCTGACAAACAAAAGTGTGGGAATATGGTTGGCTCCACCATTACTGACATGATTTACTTCAGAATTGTGACCTTGGTTACGAAAAATTAAAGATGGAAATGATAATTTAGCTTTCAGGCATTGCTAACTGTGTAGGTAATTGATCTCTGACTGTTGGCTGGTTGAGGCATACTGCCTATTCTTTCTGTCATTACATGTCTGGAGTTTACTAATCAGGCAATTATAATAATTTCAATGGCATGACGACGTTGATTCTGAGGTATTATTTTATTTTTTCCCTTAAACAATGTGTAGTCTGGGGAAACTGTGTCAAACTTAAGTTTCTTAGTAATAGAAATTTTCAGTTGGCTTCTGACGCCAGTGGAGTCGTTGAGAAGTCTAGATGAAAGAGACAGCTTTTTGGGTGCATCTCTTGATGAATGACAGTAGGTATGTAAACAACTGGATGAATGGACATGAAGTCGGTGACTTGTCAGGTTTACACGTGTAGTAGACATGAGTTTTTTTATTTGGCACCACTCATGTTGGACTGGCCTCCAAGAAGAAAAAATTCTGACAACCCATGAAAATACCCAGGCATATATCAATGACCATAGGAGTAATTCATATACGACAGTAACTCCAAGGAAAATGGAACAGATGTCATAATAATCATCTTCTGACCTAAGTTGTTCAGAATCAGGAATCCAAAGAGCAAAGCAATCTGCTAGACTGCTCTAATAGGATCATTTAGTTGTCCGGTGAAGAGAAGATTTAACATCTACCACAGGATAGGCGATAACCTGTAGATTGGTGGCAGTCAGATGGTGTCTGCTTTAACCATCAGCCCCATATAGTATTAAAGAGAACCTGTCAGGTGCAATATGCACCCAGAACCAAGAGCAGTTCTGGGTGCATATTGATAATCCCTTCATAGCTGTCCCTGTATACTCTAGCATAGATAAAGAGATCTTTAGAAAATGGATTTCTAAAGATCTTATATCATATGCTAATGAGCGAGGGCACTAGCCCACTGGGTGTTAGTTCCCCTGGCTATTCGCCCCTCATTAGCATGTTAGCATGCCCCTGTGGGCATGCTAACATGCTAATAAATGTGCAGCGTCAGAGTATGATCTCACTCACCTCTCCACCGCCATCGCGTCCGAATCTGGATTTCAGCTCAGTGTGCATGACCCCGGAGTTTCGGTCATGTGCACTATGAAGCCGGGTGTACACATTCTGGCTTCAAACCGAAGTAGTACGCATGACCGAAACTAAGCTGAAATCCAGTGATGGCAGCAGAGAGGTGAGTGAGATCATCCTGTGACGCTGCACATTCATGAGCATGTTAGCACACCCACAGGGACGTACTAACATGCTAATGGAGCCGACTAGCCAGGGGAACTAATGCCCAAGGGACTAGTGCACACGCTCATTAGCATACGATAAAAGATCTTTAGAAATGCTCTTTCAAAAGATCTCTTTATCTGTGCTACTAGATACAGGGACAGTTAGGCAGGGATTATAGCAATATGCATGCAGAACTGCTCTTGGTTCTGGGTGCATATTGCACCTGACAGATTCTCTTTAATGGAAAGGCATCAAGGCATGTGAACCACTCCATTCTAAGGGGGATAAAAGTGCCAATTGGTAGGAGTCCCAACAGTCTCACCACCATTAGTTTATAAATTATTACCTATTTTGTGGATAGTGATTACTTCTCTTCACTTGACAAATCCTTTAATGTATATTTTTGCCAATGTAGATATATGCCTCAATTATCCATGTATCACACTGTGTGATGTATGAACGATTGGGTTTGGGTAGTAAATTATATTTTTGATTTACAACTAGTGTTGTGCGAGCATGCTCGCCACTGTTTGGTACTCGATCGAGGATTGGGGTACTCGTGGAGCTCGGCAGAGTATCACGGGTGCTCAGATGTGTCATCCATGAAACAACACACAGGTTTGCTTCAGTGCATGATATGAGCAGGCACCACAGGGAGTGCCATTCACAGTGCCTGAAAGTTTTTTGATGTAGTGTGTCAAAAGAAAAAAAAATGTCCTCTCTTCCCCCGGAAAATGCTCACTTTATGGCTGACAGCATGTGGACAGAGAGCCAAACTTCCCAGTCATTGACTTCCATTATATTTGTTACTTGAGTTGAGCACTTTCAGAGCATCTGACCTGTTTGAATCGAGGGCCAAGCACCCAAGCATATTAGTCTTCGCCCATCTCTATTCCTAACCTTATTTTGAGATTAAGTTTGGACAAATATTTCTGGAGGGATTCTGCTTGATGAGGAAGTAAAGTCATTATTCTTAGAAACATGGAAGAGGAAGTGAAGGACATCTAAACCAAATAAAGTTCAGTATGGATTATTCAGATATGTTTGAACACAGAATAGACAAATCATTTTTTACTTCAGTTTTTTTTGTTAGTGTTTATGTCATCTGAATTAAAAGGGTTGTCCACTTTTTGTAATCTTTTTTTGTAAGAATGATTCATCAAAAATAAGTGGATCTCAGAATATACATCTGCTGGGGCTTCCAGTGATCTGCTTTAAGGCAGTTAGCCAATTAAACAAAACTGTATATAACTAAGTAAGATAGGAAGGTATACAACTTAAGGCCGCTTTACACGCGACGATTTATCGTGCGATCGCACTCGCCCCCATCCTTTGTGCAACAAGGGCAATTTGTTGCCCATGTCGCACAAAGTCGGTAACCCCCGTCACACGCACTTACCTTCCATACAACCTCGCTGTGGGCGGAGAACATCCTCTTCCTGAAGGGGGAGGGACGTTCAGCGTCACAGCGACGTCACTCAGCGGCCGCCCAATAGAAGCGGAGGGGCAGAGATGAGCGGGACGTAACATCCTGCCCACCTCCTTCCTTCCGCATTGCCGGCGGGACGCAGGTAAGCTTCAGTTCATCGTTCCCGGGGTGTCACACGGAGCGATGTGTGCTGCCCCGGGAACGATGAACAACTGGCGCGCAGAAGGACGTTTGATTTTTTGAAAATGAGCGACGTGTCAACGAGCAACGATAAGGTGAGTATTTTTGCTTGTTCACAGTCGCTCATTTGTGTTACATGCTACGATATGTCCAACGATGCCGGATGTGCGTCACTGATGACGTGATCCTGATGACATATCGTTAGATATATCGTAGCGTGTAACGGGCCCTTTACTAGTATGGCTCTATAATCACAGTTTTCTATGTCAGCATGTCATCAGCGGTGTGTGAAGGGACTGGCTTAAATCAGTTTCTGAGCCAGACTCCTATTATATATTATGGCAAATGCAAGTGATTGGAGCTATGAAGAACTTTGTGATAATATAAAATTGACAGATACCATTTAATCCTATAAAAGTTCTTTAACAAATCATTTACTCGCAAAAATTCCAAAAACAACCTTAACTGTGCTGTGTCTTAATACAAACTACACACAGGCATTTAATAGTTGTGTTATTATTATTTTGTTCTTACAAATGCCACTGCCAAATGCATGGACCCTGTACTTCACAATTTGGAGTTCCTTTAAAAAGGTATTTAAGACCAGTAAATACAGTAGAGATGAGCGAATCTGAACTTTAAAGTTTGGGGCTCGTACTGAACTCAGACTTTAAAAAAGATAAGTGTTCGGAGTTCGGGTGCTGGAAGTATGTAAACCCCTCAATCGATCATCAGGGTGCTTGGATACGCTTGGAGCTCGGCCCATGGGGAGTAAAAACAATGTTTTTAGATGTAGTGTGTACCAAGAAAACACACCACCCTCCTTTCCCTGGAAATGCTCTGTTTATGACTGCCTGTATGTGAGCGGAGAGCTGAACTGCCCAATCAGTGACTTCAATGGGGTTCAGGATCCGGGATAAAGTTCAGGTGAAGTCCAAGTCCCGAACTGAACTCTATCAAAACTCCAGCTAAATCCGGCATACCTGAACTTCCACAGGTCCTCTCATCTCTACCTGTAAATGCACAGCAGGCTACCAGAAATTGCCTTAATCAATATTTTATGAGAAAATGCCCTAAAGGGGTTGCGCAACAATCGCAGCTCATCACTTATCCATAACATGGGTAATAACTAGCTAGTACCCCCACCCCTGGTACTTTCATCGATCACGAAAAGGGAATCCGAGTCAGCTCCAGCTCCATTTACAGTCTATTAGACTGGCAGAGATAAAAAATCATTGCACTCAGCTACTCCATCAGTCCCATATACTTTCATTAGATGTAACGTAGACATTCTTGACCACCACTCCATCAAAAGAGGTTATTCAGCACCCTCGTTTTCATTATTGATGGGGGTCACAGCGACTTATCACCTGCAAAATGGATAGTTGGGATAGTGGAACAATCCCTGTAAGCCTCTGCATAAAATCAGAGAGACACACAGGTAAAGTACAGAACCATATGGCAGCACGACAACTTATCCCTAAAATGACCCTGTGCATGGGTGGGATCCCTGCCTTGGCTTAGTTAGCAGCCAGTATCCTTTACGCATTTACAGCTATATAAATGCCAATTCATTCTCATCCATTAGACATGCTACACAATATCCCCATTAATATGAATGCATACATTTTCTTATATATGGTTCTAAAGGACTCACCCAAATTATCATTGTAGCATTATAATACTACATTGATGAACGAAAGGGCATTGTACCCATGAGCCATTATTTGCTTGTAAGAGCACCATCGGGTAACTTGGTATCGGCTGGGCAGTGCACCACAGTTTTTGAGGTCAGGCTTCATATACAATTACTACTTATTTGAATAGATGTTTTGTGTGAATGCTGTTCGCATGGCAGCTCTGAATGGGTCCCACCCTTGATCTCTCTGCTAATATTACACATGGATGGATTAACACATTTACATAGCAAGTTATTGCTGGAACTTCAAACATGGAGCCCACGCCTTGTCAGTGACACAAACTAGCAAAACACCAAGTTACTCTTCTAGTAAATGCTGCTGACACCTTAGAGTCATAGTGGTTATGTACTTATGTTACTTGGTTGGGATTTAAAGTGACAGAGCAGGAAATGTTGCTACGAGCATTAAAAACACATCTTTTCTAATTTCAGTGTAACCCTATACATAAGTGAGATATTCAGGGAAAAGAAGTAGAGGACCATACTGGGGTCTCCTTCTCAATTTCATTACTGACCTCCTAATTTAAGCTAGGCATAGTGCCCTTTGAAGGACTCGGACTGTTTTAGTGAATTCTTCTTTAAATCATTGCTGGTATGGCTCATTGATGTCTGCAGGATAGGACGCACTTCCATAAGTCAGAGGTGCTACCTTTGTCTGGCATATTGACATTTTAGATGGTGGTTTTACAACTTGTGACTCCTCTGGAGGGAATGGAACAAACATATGCTACATTTATTCCTAATGTGAGGTTGGCTCATTATGTGATATACTTTCTCATCACAGTAAATGGGAGATCTGAATGATAGATTTAGACGTCTCTAGATCTCCAAGTTAGAAGATGAAAAGAGCACCACACCCTTAGGATTGGAGTGGCCACTTTGCTCTAGAGGCCAGGGAACAGACCTCCTCCTATTATATAGTAAAGAATACTAAACCCATTACTGATATAGTACAGACTGAGCAAAATGTGTTGACTTGCAGTTCTTAGAGTGAGTGCCTAATGTATTGCTCATACTTATATGTTGATCCTGGAGTTCTCAGATATAGAGATACATGATTATGGTGGCAGTAGTCTCTATACTTCCTGTCCATAGTGTTTAAGGTGAAGGTAGACTTAAGTCCATCGAGCTCAACCCATGATCTAACCCAACATGTTGATCCAAAGAAAGGCAAAAAAAAAAACCCATGGGGCAGATAGTAAGAGTTAAGGGAAAAGTCACATCAAGAGAAAAAATTCCTTCCCGACTCTACATACGGCAATCAGACTAGTTCCCTGGATCAACGCCCAATCACAGAATCTAGTGCACATAATCAGTAATATCATATTTTTCAAGAAAGGCATCCAGGCTTCTCTTAAATTTTAGTAGTGAATCTACCGTTACAACATTATGTGGCAGAGAGTTCCATAGTCTCACTGCTCTTACAGTAAAGAATTTGTGTCTGGGATTATGATAAAACTTCCCTTCCTCTAACCGTAGTGGATGTCCCTTTGTCCTCTTTGCAGACCTAGGTGTAAAAAGATGATTAGAGAGAGTTCTATACTGTTCCCGCATATATTTGTAAATTTTTCGTTTTCCAAATATATTTCATTCTTGGTATTGCATTCCACCCATTCATTTAATAACCTTGGTTGCTCTTCTCTGCACCTGCTCTAGTTCAGAATACCCAGTATTCTAAGTGTGGTCGCACTAGTGACTTGTATAGGGGTAAAACTATGTTCTTATCATGGGCATCTATGTCTTTTTTTAAAGGGGTTGACAACAACTTTGACATTGATGGCTTATCCTAAGGGGCCCTTTGCACACTACGACATCGCAGGTGCGATGTCGGTGGGGTCAAATCGAAAGTGACACACTTCTGGCGTCGCTCTCGACATCATAGTGTGTAAATCGTTTTAACTACGATTTACGAGCGCAAAAGCGTCGGTGTCGTATGATCGGTGTAGTGTCAGTCATTTTCATTATTATGGCTGCTGCGATGGTATGATGTTGTTCCTTGTTCCTGCGGCAGCACACATCGCTGTGTATGAAGCTGCAGGAGCGAGGAACATCTCCTACCTGCGTCCCGTCTGCAATGCGGAAGGAAAGAGGTGGGCGGGATGTTTACGTCCCACTCATCTCCGCCCCTCCGCTTCTATTGGCTGCCTGCCGTGTGATGTCGCTGTGGCGCCACATGACCGCCCCTTAGGAAGGAGGCGGGTCGCCGGCCATAGCGACGTCGCAGAGCAGGTAAGTGCATGTGAAGCTGCAGTTGCGATAATATTCACTACGGCTGCTATCACAAGATATCGCAGCTGCGACGGGGGCGGGGACTATCACGCTCGGCATCGCAGCATCGGCTTGCGATGTCGTAGTGTGCAAAGGGCTCCTTAGTATTGGTTATCAATGTCAGATAATAATAATAATAATAATATCGATATAATAAGATCGGCTAAGGTCAGACACGCCTGCCTTCTGATAGCAGCCGCAGCCGGGTACTTCACATCCGCCTCCCATTCTAATCAATAGGAGGCAGATGTACAGTACCTAGCCGTTGCCGCTATCAGAAGACGAATCAGCTCCAGAATTCAGCATTTCTGGCTGCCTGCTATCGCCACTGGGACCAAGAACAGCTGATCGGTAGGGGTGCGGTGTGTCGGACCTCAGCTGATCAGACACTGATGACCTATCCTAAGGATAAGCCATCAATGTCAAAGTAGTGGACAACCTCTTTTATGTATCCCATTATTTTATTAGCCTTGGCAGTAGCGGCTCATCACTTGTCAGTAAAGTTGAGTTTGCCATCCACCCATACATCCAAGTCTTTTTCAGTCACAGTTTTACCCAGTGTTTTACAATTAAGCACATAGTTATACACTTTATTTCCTCTGCCTAAGTGCATGACCTTACATTTATCCACATTAAACTTCAATTGCAATTTCTTAGCCCAAGCCTTCAGCTTACACAAATCCCTCTGCAATATTAAATTATCCTCCTCTGTATTAATTACCTTGCATAGTTTAGTGTCATCTGCAAATATTAAAATTCTACTCTCAATGTCCCCAACAAGATCATTAATAAATATGTTATAAAAGAGGGCCCATTACTGACCCTTGTGGTACCCACTGTTAATTGTTACCCAGTGAGAGTGTGTTCTTTTAACACCCACCCTTTGTTTCCTATTACTGAGCCTGTTCTTAACCCAGTTCTACATATTTTCCCCTATTACCATTAATCTAATTTTATGTATCAACTTTTTGTGTGGCACTGTTTCAAACATCTTTGAAAAATCCATATAGAAAACCAAAAAATTCAAAAAAATTCCACTGCATTTCCCTGGTCCAGACTATTTAGCTTCTCAAAAAAAAATAGCTACTACTAAACAACTAAAGATAGCATTTAACTGCTCAATAAAACTGAGATACAGTTAACCTGCTCTAATGCCAGGTTTACGCCAGCTGATCCGCAGTATTAAACAACTTATTGACTACATGTTTGCCAATTGGCAGTCTTTTAATAGATTCTTTAGAAAGGCCAACTGCACTTATAATGATTTTTTTTTTTTTTTTTTTTTTTTAAGTAAGCCAAAACATCATTTCACCCCATGACTGACTGTTTTGCTCTTTCATCAGGTAGGGGGAAGCCTAGTTTTCAATGCATGATATCGGGAAGAGACGGCTCCTAGGAATAAATAAAAGGAGTTTCAATAGCAACTCACCATCTGGCTTCCATAAGAAATCCTGCACGGCTTAAGTGTGTATAAAATAATTTCAAAAAGCAACGTAATCCACCATCAGGGTAAAAAATGTCTTTCTTTATTTCCAATGTAGCGTAAAATCCAAAGTACAAATATCCAGATAAAGTGACAAGTGAAGCTTTATTTGTCACTTTATCTGGATATTTACACTTAGGATTTCACTGTGCATTGGAAACAGAATAAGAAAGTTTTTATTCCGATGCTGGACTACCATGTTTTTTGGAATTGTTCCTAGGAATGCCTGTTCCACCTAATTATGTAATGTACATTCATCTTAAGGGGTCAGCTAAGAAAAAGTAAAGTTTATTTATATTTAAAGCATTAAGACCTCCCTCATATGCTAATAATACCACCACAGTATAGATTTTATGTGATGTCCACCACCTCAACAACGTGTGGTTCCACAGGATTGAACATACACCACCATAAAACCATAGAAAGATGTATGTTTGGTTTAGTAGACTATGTATGGCAACTTGCAAGGTGATTCATAATTAAACTTCACGGAAATATAATGGTCTTGTTTGATTTTATCCACAGCTTATCAATGGACATTTAAATGGCGCCAAGTTAACACTACAGATGGAAAATGCAAAACTGGCCTCCGATGACTTCAAACGCAAGTGAGTGAATAGATTCTGTATGTGGTTATTGGGCCATCATATTTATGTTCGGAATAACATATCATGTATATACAGTACATTTTTCTACCATTAAACAGTATTGATTCTCTTTCAACATCTTGAGACTGAGATGAATCCCAAATTATAGTTGCTACTTAACCTACTCTATAAGACACAGTACGTAAGAGCAAATAATTACCTCCAAAGTCATCTCCAAATAGAGTGTCTTCTACGGGTCCTTTGGAGATCTGTATTGTCAGAACTTCGGCCAACTGAAAGATACTTTTCTAAATATATGGCGTTTTGCAACCATGGTCTACTCTCTAGTGTTGATTTTGCAATATCCATAATCTCACACCTCAGACATAAGATATCTAGATCTGAAAATGTTGTATAGACTCATATCTACAGAATCGTTTTATATCTGAAAACAGAGAGACTCTTATAATGCAAAGCTTGATAAAGATGAGCAAACACAAGACAACTGGTAGAGCAAGGTCACACCCTTATAATATCCAGTCCACTTCAAGTCTTAATTAGTGGTAATAATCCACATGTTGTAATAATACAAGTCTTTTCAAGCTGTTTTCTAGTAAACACATAATCACCACAGTGCCATCTGGTCACAGTACTTTTCAACAGGTATTGTAAATGTACTGTATATACTGCAGTATTATACACACCTGTCTTGTTCATATTAGCAACACATTGCAAAAATAGCTGTAGAAATAGTTGTATGGAGAAAATAATGTTTCATTCTAGTTAATGTTTTGAGAGCACGTTGAAATCACATGATTGTAAACAGAACTAATCTCCCTGAGTCCTGTGGGTGAAACTTCATCATACCCTCTTATTTTTGTGTCATTGTCTATTTCAATTGTTTTTTTCAGTATCTTCACAACTAATTGTATATGTGGGTACCTGTAGTCAAATCTATGTGTGTGTATGTCCACTAAAGGAATCCGCACCTTCCCATTTACAATTTTGTACAGCCATCTCATTTGACTCAGGGAACATCATAGACTATGTTTTGAGGGTAAAAGTTAACCCCACACTTACAGTTATTTGTCAAAAAAACACACTTACTTACTGTTTGGATGTGTGAGGTAATATATTGGCTGTTTTGACAGTTAAGGGGGCTTTACACGCTATGATATTGTTAATGTTTTATCGTCGGGGTCACGTTGTTAGTGACGCACATCCGGCATCATTAACGATATCGCAGCGTGTGATACTTACCAGCAACCTTAAGCGACCTCAAAAATGGTGAAAATTGTTCACCATGGAGAGGTCGTCCCAAAACCAAAAATTGGTAATCGTTGATTATCGATGTTGTTCGTCGTTCCTGCGGCAGCACATCGCTGTGTGTGACACCGCAGGAGCGAGGAACGTCTCCTTACCTGCCGCCGGCCGCAATGCGGAAGGAAGGAGGTGGTCGGGATGTTACGTCCCGCTCATCTCCGCCCCTCCGCTTTGATTGGCCGGCCGCTTAGTGACGTCGCGGTGACGTCGCTGTGACGCCGAACGCACCACCCCCTAGAGGGAGGGATTGTTCGGCAGTCACAGCGACGCCGCTGACCAGGTAAGTGCGTGTGACGCTGCCGTAGCGATAATGTTCGCTGCGGCAGCGATCACACGAAATCGCATGCACGACAGGGGCGGGTGCTTTTGCGTATGATATTGCTAGCAATTGCTAGCAATATCGTAGCATGTAAAGCCCGCTTTAGCCTGGATATTTATCAGGTGGACTATAGCAACCAATCACAGCTCTGCTTCTATTTTGCTACTGGTCATTAATAGGAGCTCTGATTGGTTGCTATAGACAACAAAGGACATTCTTAGTATAAGACAGCTTATGTGTCAGTTAATATGATTTTGGTGGTGAAAGGGGAGTGAGAGAGTGTGGAGAGAGTGAGATGGAGAGAGTAGAGTGTAAATGTGGGAGAGAGGGAATGTGGGAGAGTGAGAGAAAGTGAGAAAGTGGGAGAGAGGGTAAGTGGGAGAAAGACAGAGTGAGAGAGTGGGAGAGTTAGAGAATGGAGAGAAAGTGGGGGAGTAGGAGAAAGACAGAGTGGGAGAGTGAGATAGTGGGAGAGTGGGAAAGAGTGAGACAGTTGGAGAGTGAGAGTGGGAGAGAGTGAGAGTGGGATAGTGAGAGTGTAAGAGAGTGACAGAGTAGGAAAGTGTGAGAGTGAGCGAGTGCCAGAGTGAAAGTGGGGGTGTGAGAGAGTGGGAAAGTGGGAGAGATGGAGAAAGACAGAGCGAGAGAGAGACTTAATTACTTTCCCAGGCAACGCCAGGTGCTACAGCTAGTATTTTTATAAAATTCAAGGAGTATGGTGCTCTTCAACAATAACCTTAAAAAAATCTCTAATATTTTGATTTGGTAATTTCACTGTATTTCAATTTGTAATTACTTCTCATTGACATATAGAATAATTCTGCTCACATATTAATGTACAGTCATTTATTGTCATTCTACCTCTTTCAAAGGTCATCAGATGCAATGGTCTGTAGATAATTATTCCTGGTAAAGTAGCATAAACTTTACCTTGGAGAACACCTTGTCATTCTGCCAATTCCTACATGCGAAATGTTACACCAAGGTTTCGAATGTGGCATTATACTAATAAATGATCTCACCCTAGGTGTTCTGTAATGCCTAAAATATGCTTCCTAAGAAATATACTAATTGGGTTTGTTGTTATGATAAAGCCGACTAACAAGAACTGATTATTTTCGTTAACTCCTTCTGGACACAGTCATTTTTAATTATATATTTTTTACTTTCATTTTTCATCCAGACTTTCCAAGATCTATAACATTTTTTTAACTTTTCCATCAAATTAGTTTTATCGGGATTTGATTGTTTTTGTGACAAAATAATTTTAAACTCCACCATTTAATTTACCATATAAATAGAGATGGGATAATCCATTCATAGGTTTCCGGTCCTTTGTCCAGGTCAGTAATCTGTGACTACTGGAAGGGAGACCTGCGAATCGTCTTACCCAGGTCTTCTTCTAATCAAGGAGGCTGCCACGATGTCTTGGGTACATCCCACCACAATGGTGACATTGCGCCAGGCCAGCTAATAAAAAGAGGCCTCCTGTCCAACAGTCCCAGTTTACTGACCAAAATCCTGAAAATCAATAATTTCACCCCCTCACGTATACAGTATATCACAATAGTGAATACACCCTCACATTTTTTTTTTAATTAAATTATATCTTTTCATTTGACACTTTGACACAATGTAAAGTAGTCAGTGTACAGCTTGCAGTGTAAATTTGGTGTGCCTTCTAAATAACTAAACACACAGCCATTAATGTCTAAACCGCTAGCAAAAAAAGTGAGTACACCCCAATTAGCCATTTTCTCTCCCCGGTGTCATGTGACTCATTAGTGTTACAAGGTCGCAGGTGTTAGTGGGGAACAGGTGTGGTAAATTTGGTGTTATCGCTCACACACTCTTTCATGCTGGTCATTGGAAGTTTAACATGGCTCCTCATGTCAAAGAATTCTCTCAGGATCTGAAAAAAAAAATGTTACTCTACATAAAGAGGTTCTACGCTATAGGAAGAATTACAACACCCTGAAACTGAGTTGAAGCACGGTGGCCAAGACCCCTTTGGCCGGCGCATGCACAGTGCTATGCTCATGTTATAGTTGAATAATTCAATGAAATGGTGCCTGAGTCAGCATGTGCGTATACAGCAATCTCTGGCGCCATTTTACTGAAGACACTGTGTGCGAATATCATCTGAACCAAACTGCTGACTGGTCATATTCCCAGAGACAGTGTTTTCAATAAAATGGTGCCAAGCTCGGAGAATGCGCATGCGCTGACTCTGGTGCCATTTTATTGAAGACGTCAACTACAACATGAACATAGCGGGTGCTTCTCCTTTATCTATTCCTCCCCTGGCTGCTTTCCTCCCCTTTGTTTAAATTTTGCGGCATGGTTTTTTGAATGTTTGTTTTTTGCGTTTCTTTATAGTTTTTAACTTTTTTATGTATTTTCAGTATATAGAGGGAACTTGAACATGTGATTGCTCGATTGTTGATACAAACCTTCTCCTATTGAGCCTTGTACTAATATAGCTGGCCTTAGGGTCTTTTGTTAGGACCCTGGCTGCCGCAATAATAACCAGTCTGCAACGGCAACCACATTGTGGGGTACTAATAAATAGCAATTGTGGAGTACTAATGGGGTTGCAAAAAAAATATAAGTTTTTGTATCAAAAATAGTGCCATTTTTGTGTACTGGTTGGGTCAGGTTCTGCACTTCAGACTCGAGAGACAGCGCTACAGTAACAGACACAGCTAGTGACAAATAGTGACATAATTCATAGAAATAAGTTGATGCTTCTATTTTTTATAACTCTTTTATCTAGACTTCACACAGGATTTTTTTTATTTTGTGGCTTTAGGTATGACACAGAAAAAGCATTGCACACTGCCTTGGAGGTGGACTTGGAAGGACTTCGTAAGGTGATGGATAATCTCACTATTGTCAGGACAGACCTGGAGATGGAGGTTGAAGGAATGAGAAAGCAGCTGATCTACATGAGGAAAAGCCATGAGGAGGTATTTTCTCCTCCTCCATGTTCTTTTTGTACAGATATGTTGTTATTGTAAGGTGTGGACTCAATAAATAGAGTTTGTGTAAGGCCTCATATAAAAGAGGACAACAGAATATTCTTACCAATAGGATCTATGTCAACCTGAATGGACAAAAGTGAACAAGACAACATGGCTGAATAGAGGACACATGTATGATACTACAGTTGTGTATGATAAGTCTGGTTTCTATCTACTACCAGCAGTGTCACTGTACAGTTTACAATATAATAGGTCAATTATGGTATGTATATAAGACCTCTGGGTCATGTGTACGTGACTCGCCCACCCCAGGGCTATGGGACACCCGGTGCCGGGCTGGACTAGTCCGGTGGTAGTCAGTGGTGGCTGGGCCCGGCTCCGTGGCCCTGGTGGGTGTCAGTAGAATATGTGGCTTGCTTGTTAATGGTTGTGTTCGTGACGCCACCTGTGGTATGCGGCTAATAAGCCGCCGCTGCTGTGTGAGGCCTCCGGGATGATATTATGGCAGCTATGATGGTACTGCTCCCCACAGGTGGAGCAATGCCCGGGGCACAGTTGGTGCTTGTGAAAGTCTATGGTGCTGTGTGACTAACACGGTGCAGGGCCGACAGGCGAGGAAAGAACCAGGCACAAACAACAGTCTCTTTACCTTTTCCTCTTTTACTCTGGGAACAGTCCAGTCCTGGGAGACCGTAACAGGTGGTGATGGGGATCCGGTCGGCCTGGAAGTACTTGGGGTGATCTTTCTGGCCAGCTGAGTATGAGGCCTACTCCTGTACCTTTCTTGGTGATGATAGGACCCTGCTTCTCTGAATCCAGCAATGGCCCTCTTCGCTGCTGGGACCAATGGCACGTCCCTTCCCTCTGTAGGTGGCTGCGCAGGCCCACTCCCTGGTGCTTCTCCGCTGGGGTCCACACCGGGCCCTGATGCTGCAGCTGTACCTTGGATGTGTCTGGGCCAGGGGCTTGCAGCTCCCCTGCCCTTCGGATTCGGCTACCAGGGACGGATTTTATACCCTGGCAACCACAGACTCCGATGTCCGAGTCTCTCTGCTGCCTCTCAGCTACTCCTGCTTCTCTGGGCCAAACTGCTCCAGCTCTAGGCCCCAGATTCACAGGACAGCTCACTCTGTGTCTGTTCACTTCTGCTGCTCCCTACAGACTAACTAACTCCTCCCCCAGGTCAGGCTTAAGGAAGCTCCCTGAAACTTCAGGTTCAGAGCTCCCCCTACTGGCCTGAGGGAGAAACTGCGGTGGATGTTAACTTACTGGCCAGTAGATTTCCCCATTACCTCCAGGCTCAGCATTAACCCTCAGGAGGGCAATGCCGTTGTGGCGACCAGGTCCTAGGGCGCCACACTCCCCCTTAGTTAAATTCAGTACTCCCGGACTGTAGAAACAAAACATAACATGTCATACATTTCATCCCAATATGGGAGGCACATTCTCTTTAACGTTACAATCTTAAACATTTCTATAAGAGTCCAGTGTGGCTCCCTGCCGGGTGTCCATTACACTGCTCCATGGGGGACCCGCCGCGATCAAACCCCCAACGTAGGCTCTGGGCGTGCGTCAGAGCATTGATGACCCCACTCTATGCACGCCGGACGGGTTTTTCTTCAGGGGTGTTTGAGCACACTGGTGCTAACTATGAACAATTTAGGTGTTGGCCACCCATAGTCCAGTGGCCCAATTGTCCATTTTCGCAATCAAAGAAAAAGAAAACATTTTGTGCACAACATGACAGACATTTTGCATAACTATTTACACTCTAATAAGTACTCTTTACTTTATACAGTAGACTCCCTATACCTTAGAGGGGGTTGTCCCCGAGTGCTGCGCTGGGACCTACGTAGCTCTGGTGTTTGCCCCTGACTACGTGGTACGTCTTCTATCTCAGCACTACAGGTGGGCCTAACCCCAATAGGTAAGCGTGATGGTTGCCTTTGTGGTCCAGGAGTCGCCAAGGGTATGACAGGTTCACCACTGACAGGGGGTTGATCCTCCTGTTCCACTGCTGGCGTGTCATCTCGTGCTGGAGCGGACGATTCTTTAGGTGGATCCGGAACCTTTTCTGTTTCTGGCTCGACCAACTGCGGAAACGCCAAAACTGGTACCACTATGGCATTGTTGATTCGGGTCCAAGTTTTGGGGAACTTCCCAAGGATGGTTTGAATCATCTCCCCTTCTTTCTCTTGACTTTGGGGACTTCCTTGTACTCCTTCCATTTCTCTTTGGATTCGGCACCGTTCAGGGCACGCTTTCAGGCGGTCTCGGGAAATTGCTTGACAGGTCTTGCCTTCATCTTTGCTTATGAGGCATACCTTACTATTGTCAAAGTTGGAGGGGATAATGGTGTAGGGCTCGTTTTCCCACTGATCATCCAACTTATGCGTCTTCCGCTTCTTCTTGAGGACTTGTTCTCCAGGTGCTAAGGGAGTTGCTGGGGCTGTTTGATTGTAATGCTGTTCTTGTCTCGTTCTTGCTTGAGACAGGCTCCTTTCCACGCACTCCTGGACCTTACGGTACCGCTGCTGCCGTTCTGCATCCCAATCCTCTATTTCTTGAACCGCCTCAGGCGACACAGTCCCCATCTCAAAGTCTACAGGCAACTTGCCTGGTCTGGCTCGCATCAGGTAAGCGGGGCTGCAGTTGGTCGAATTCACTGGGATGTGGTTGTACAAGTCTACCAGATCTGGCAACTTTTCTGGCCATTGGTTCCTCTCTTCCAGCGGTAGGGTCTTCAGCATATCAATAACCACATGGTTCATTTTCTCGCACAGTCCATTGGTCTGGGGGTGGTACGGTGTGGTTCGAATTTTCTTACAACCGTACATGTTACAGAACTCTTGGAACACTTCAGCCTCGAATGCAGGACCCTGATCCGTCAGTACCCTTTCCGGATAGCCGTGCGGTCGACAAAACGATGCCTGGAACGCTCTAGCTGCCGTCCTGGCTGTCTGGTCCTTCACAGGCACTACTACCAGGAAACGAGAGTAATGGTCCACAATGGTGAGGGCGTACACATAGCCTGACCGGCTTGGTGTTAACTTCACGTGGTCCAGGGCCACCAACTCCAGGGGCTGCTTCGTGACAATTGGCTGTAGGGGAGACCTTTGGCTGGCATCATCCTTCCGCCTCAAGTTACACGGGCCACAGTCTCGGCACCATTTCTCGATCATCTTTCTCATGTGCACCCAGTAGAACCGATCACGGAGTAAGGCCTCCAACTTCTTCCACCCGAAGTGCCCGGCGTTATCATGATACGCTGCTAGGACCATTGGAGCATCCCTCTGCGGAACCACTATCTGCCAGACAAGTTCATTTGTTCGATAGTTGACATATCTCTTGCAGAGCTTGCCCTGGTAGGTGAACAGTCGTCCCCTCTCCTTCCACAGCTGCTGGGCTTCCTCTGGAGCGTCTGGGCCAAGATGGGTCTCAGCTTGCGCTAGCTTCTCTTTGACCAATCGCACGGCCGGGTCACCATTCTGTGTTTCTTCCCAATTATGGTGGAGTAATGGATTGACCGAGACCTCGTGCTGGTTTAAGCGCTTCACTCCCACAGCATGCTCACACTGTGAAACACCCTGGTGATGGAAAGCCGGTAACTCTATCTCTTCGAGTTCATCCAGGTCTTCTCCAGGCTCGGGTAAGTGAGGCATTCTGGACAGCGCATCAGCATTGTTATTCTTCTTGCCAGCCCGATACTTGATGGTAAAGTCAAAGTTAGACAGCCGGGCCATCCATCGCTGTTCCATCGCACCTAACTTGGCTGTTGCCAGGTGTGTCAACGGATTGTTGTCCGTGAAGATGGTAAACTTGGCCGATGCCAGATAGTGCTTGAAGCGTTCAGTCACTGCCCACACAATAGCGAGGAACTCCAGCTTGAAGGAACTGTAGTTTTCTGGATTCCTTTCCGTGGGCCGAAGCTTCCTACTGGCGTACGCTATTACCCTCTCTCTGCCTCCCTGTACCTGGGACAGAACTGCTCCCAGTCCCACGTTGCTGGCGTCTGTGTACAGTATAAACGGTTGGCTGTAGTCAGGGTAGGCCAGAATTTCTTCTCCCGTGAGAGCCCCTTTCAGCCGGACAAAGGATGTTTCCAGTTGGCTGCCCCATTCAAATGGAGGGCTCTGCTTCTTAGCCTGCTTCGGCTGGCCCACCAGGAGATCTTGAAGGGGCGCTGCTATCTTGGTGAACCCATCAATGAACCTTCGGTAGTAGCCCACCAGTCCAAGGAACTGCCGCACCTCCTTCACCGTGGTGGGTCTTGGCCAGTCCTTAATTACCGTGACTTTCTCCGGATCAGGTGCCACGCCTTCTGCGCTGACCACATGACCCAGGTACTGTACCTTTGGCTTCAAGAGGTGACATTTGGACGGCTTGATCTTCAGGCCATATTTCGACAAGGACTCAAACACTTCTGCTAAGTGCTTCAGGTGGTCCTCATAAGTCTTGGAGTAGACTATTACGTCATCCAGGTACAGCAGCACGGTTTCGAAGTTGTGGTGGCCCAAGCAGCACTCCATCAACCTTTGGAATGTCCCTGGGGCGTTGCAGAGCCCGAATGGCATACAATTGAACTCACAGAGACCCATTGGTGTCGTGAATGCAGTCTTCTCCTTGTCCGCCTCTGCCACGGGAACCTGCCAATACCCACTGGTGAGATCCAAGGTGGAGAAATAGTTAGCTGACTTTAAGGCTGTTAGTGACTCCTCTATTCTGGGTAGTGGATAGGCATCTTTATGTGTAATGCGGTTAATTTGCCTGTAATCTACACACATTCTCATTGTACCATCTTTTTTCTTTACGAGCACTAGTGGAGCTGCCCAGGGGCTACAACTATCTCTGATAACCCCAGCCTCCTTCATTTCCCGTAACATTTCCTTGGCACACTGATACTGTGCGGGGGGTACAGGGCGGTATCTTTCTTTAATGGGATGATGATCACCCGTGGGGATTTGATGTTGAACCCCTTTCACCTGCCCAAAATCTAGGGGGTGTTTGCTGAAGACCCGCTCGTACTCCTGTACCACCCGGTAAACCCCATGCTTTTGGTGTGAGGGGGTGGAGTCGGTGCCCACATGTAATTTTTGGCACCAGTCTTCCGGCTGCCCCTTGGAGCCATTGTCTTCCGCCTGGTCGGACGGGATCAAGGGTTCCACTGCTTTAATGGTATTGTTGCTGACAGTGTACAATTTTGCCACAGTGGCATACCGGGGCAATTTGCCCTCCTCCTCCACACAATTCAGGACACGGACGGGCACTCTCCCCTTGCGGACGTCTGCTACCCCTCTGGCTATCAGGACTCCAGGCCTACTGTCTGAATACATTGGTTCTACCAAGGCATGGTAATCCTGACCCTTGAGGCCTATTGCTGCCCGACACCATATCAACATTTCACTTCTTGGGGGTATTACAATGGGGAGGGGGTCACTTACCCTCACACTGCCAATTTCTCCTCCGGCCAGCTCTACCTGCTGCCTCCTCATCAGGGCTCTGATCTCCCTCTGTAGGGCACGCTGCTGCCCGGAGCTGGCAGTTTCAGACGCCTGCTGTAACAAAATTATCACTTCGGCAATACAATTTTCTATCACATTTGTACCAATGGTTAGCAGTGGGTCAGATTCTTTGCGATCAATATCTACAATTATCATCCCCTGACATGGCAATTCCACCCGCCCCACTTTAATGGTTACTTCTTTGTACCCAAGCTGAGGTAAGGGCTGACCATTACTGGCCACAATTGTTAAATCATCATCTGGGCCATGGTCAATGTCTGAATCGGCCCAATATCTTTTGTACAGTTTGTGGGGGATGGTTGTTACCTGGGACCCCGTATCCAGGAGGGCATTCAAAGGGATTCCATCCAGCACAATAGGAAGGACCGGTCGTCCTCCCACATACTTGCTGCGGCTGGGGGTTGAGCCGGGCTTCCTTACACCTGGGGGTCGGCTCCTGGCCCCAGGCTCGGCCCATTTAAAGGACAGCGTCGTGCAATGTGGCCCGCCTGGTTGCAGTTGCGGCAGATCGGTTGTCCTGTTGAATCGTACCGGTCTGTGTCTCTGCCTCGGGTCGGCGGAATCCTTCTCTGTCGCATCCATGGGACGTCCTCTGGGCTGGAGGCCAACTCGATTTTCGCAGGCGAGGGGGTCATTTGTAGAGACTGCACGGTCTTGGCAAGGGCAGCCACAGTCTTGGTCAGCTCCTGGACCTGTTGTCTGAGCTCCGCAGTGGGATCCTTATCCAGGGACTGCGCCTCAGCCCCTGCAGTGGCTCGTGTTGCAGGCACCACCCCGGGGTACGTGATAGCAGGAGGCCGGAGGGGTACTGGGTCATTCGGCGTAGATTCTCTCAGTACCCTGATGGCCTGGTCCTTAAACTTGGCAAAGTCCAGAGCAGGGTTCTGCAGGACCAGGATACGCAGCTGGGTCCTGTGGGCATCTGACAGGAGCCCCTCTATGAACTGCTCAGTTAGGAGTTTGTCTTCTTCACGTACACTCTCTGGGTCCACCTGTTTAACTGCTTTCAGGGCCTCTTGCAGGTTTAGGGCATAGTCCCTTATGCTGTCTGTGGCCCGCTGCTTGCACCCAAAGAATCTCATCTTTATCTCTGCTGCGGTGCGAGTGTCAAACGTACTCTTTAGCTTGGCCAGTATCTGGGCTGCTGTCCCTTTATCTGTATCAGGCCATGACTTCGCTTCACGCTGGGCTGCGCCGGCTAGCTGTCCCATTAATATGCCCACCTTCTGGCTCTCAGTCAGCGGATACACCCGGAATAAGCTGTGCAGGCTTTCTCTGAAGTCACTCAAGGTATGGGACTCCCCGGAGTACTGCGGCAGCCATTCTGCTCCCGGGATGTATGGCATTGTGATCGGCATTACTGGCGCTACAGTGGGGGCCGGGGCGACGGCGACTGGGATTGCTTCTGCTGGTGCTGCGGCGTCTCGGGCTATGGCAGCCACCTGCCCTCCCTCCGAGTCGGACATCTTCCTCCCCCTTAGTGAACCTTACCAGGCTCCGTTCACTTTTCAAATTTTCTTCCGGGTCGCGCGGGGTTAACAGCGCTCTGCTCTGATGGCGCGCTCCCTTCGCGCTCTTTGTCAGGCACGCCCCCCTTCTTCCTGCGCTCGGCGAGGCTAATGGCGGCGGTGGTCTGCAGCCAGTACACAATCTTTTAAGCACAATTCCGGCAGGCGCACAGTACCCGGTGGGACCGGGCACGAAATCCTGTTCGTGACGCCAGAAGTTGACTCGCCCACCCCAGGGCTATGGGACACCCGGTGCCGGGCTGGACTAGTCCGGTGGTAGTCAGTGGTGGCTGGGCCCGGCTCCGTGGCCCTGGTGGGTGTCAGTAGAATATGTGGCTTGCTTGTTAATGGTTGTGTTCGTGACGCCACCTGTGGTATGCGGCTAATAAGCCGCCGCTGCTGTGTGAGGCCTCCGGGATGATATTATGGCAGCTATGATGGTACTGCTCCCCACAGGTGGAGCAATGCCCGGGGCACAGTTGGTGCTTGTGAAAGTCTATGGTGCTGTGTGACTAACACGGTGCAGGGCCGACAGGCGAGGAAAGAACCAGGCACAAACAACAGTCTCTTTACCTTTTCCTCTTTTACTCTGGGAACAGTCCAGTCCTGGGAGACCGTAACAGGTGGTGATGGGGATCCGGTCGGCCTGGAAGTACTTGGGGTGATCTTTCTGGCCAGCTGAGTATGAGGCCTACTCCTGTACCTTTCTTGGTGATGATAGGACCCTGCTTCTCTGAATCCAGCAATGGCCCTCTTCGCTGCTGGGACCAATGGCACGTCCCTTCCCTCTGTAGGTGGCTGCGCAGGCCCACTCCCTGGTGCTTCTCCGCTGGGGTCCACACCGGGCCCTGATGCTGCAGCTGTACCTTGGATGTGTCTGGGCCAGGGGCTTGCAGCTCCCCTGCCCTTCGGATTCGGCTACCAGGGACGGATTTTATACCCTGGCAACCACAGACTCCGATGTCCGAGTCTCTCTGCTGCCTCTCAGCTACTCCTGCTTCTCTGGGCCAAACTGCTCCAGCTCTAGGCCCCAGATTCACAGGACAGCTCACTCTGTGTCTGTTCACTTCTGCTGCTCCCTACAGACTAACTAACTCCTCCCCCAGGTCAGGCTTAAGGAAGCTCCCTGAAACTTCAGGTTCAGAGCTCCCCCTACTGGCCTGAGGGAGAAACTGCGGTGGATGTTAACTTACTGGCCAGTAGATTTCCCCATTACCTCCAGGCTCAGCATTAACCCTCAGGAGGGCAATGCCGTTGTGGCGACCAGGTCCTAGGGCGCCACATACGCCCGAGACAAGGGCGAACAAAATGTCAACTGTGAATTGTAATAGAGAATATAAGAATATCTGTCCATCAAGGACATAACAATAGGGCGTGCAGAGGTTGTTATTGCAGCTTGGGCTTGGAGTAAAAGATCCATATAAGAACACAAATCCTTTAAAAGGCATCTGTTACCAAGTTTTTGCCACTTAAGCCCGCTTTACACGCTGCAATGTATCTTACAATGTGTCGGCGGGGTCACGTCATAAGTGACGCACATCCGGCATTGTAAGGTACATTGTAGTGTGTAACTGCTACGTGCGATTGCGAATGAACGGTAAAACGTTCATCGCACGCACGTCGTTCATTCCTCATGAATTGAACGTCAGATTGTTCATCGTACCCGGGGTAGCACACATCGCAGTGTGTGACACCCCGGGAACGATGAACAGATCTTACCTGCGTCCCGCAGCTCCCGCCGACTATGCGGAAGGAAGGAGGTGGGCGGGATGTTTACGTCCCGCTCATCTCCGCCCCTCCGCTTCTATTGGCCAGCTGCCGCATGACATCGATGTGACACCGAACGTCCCTCCCACTCCAGGAAGTGGACGTTCATAGATCCTGATTCTAGCAATGTGTCACTTGTTGGGCTGAAAAAAAAAAATCATTGTGTTATCATCAGGAGATTATCACTAGTGGACTAGTAAACCTGCTGGCATGTAGTCTGCCATATTCATGAACTCTGCATAACTCCGCCTCCCCCACTGATGTGTAGCTTTCTGCCTATGCACAGTGTACACAGAAAGCTGTCAATCAGTGGTGAGGGCAGTGTAAGAGTATATGCGCACGTTGCGTTCTGGCGTGACAAATAAAACGCAGTGTTTTGTCACTGCATGTGCATTTCAAAGCACAGCCAAAACACTGCGTTTTGAATGCATTTTGAATGCAGAATTGATGCGTTCTGGATGCCTGTTCTCCCATAGACAGAGAGGGAAAAGCATCCAAAACACACAAAATTTGCCTTTTAGAATGCATCGATTTTGTCAAAAATTTGGCATCCAAAACGCTGTGTTTCAAAACGCAACATGCGCATGGAATTTGCTTAATTCTCATAGACTTTGCTGAGGACGCAGTTCAAAACGCTGCATAAACGCATGTAAATACGCAACGTGTGCACAATACAGAGCTCTACAATCAATAAACTTATAGATCTGCAGCAGATAAAACACAGATTTTATCAAAACTGCAAACTGCAGCAGGAGGCTCAGTAAGTGATACATCACTGGAATCAGGATCTCTGCTCCCTACATCATGCTTCTCTCAGATCAGGTAACAAAAACCCAGTGACAGAATCCCTTTAAGTAATGAATTAGTTGGAGGCATATTACAGAGGGGCCCACAAGATAGAATTTCTGCTCCACTACTGCAAAGTTTAAAGGGCTTGTCCACTATTAGGTCAACCCCTTCTGATTCCACATGTTTCACCCAGGTAAAATAAAAAAGTCTTTACTCAACTCCTGTACCAGCTCCATTCCAGAGGTGCCGTGGCTCACATTCCCGTTCCCAGCGCTCATGTGATGTTGTGAAGTTATGTGAGCCCCACGACCAATCAGCTCTGGCTTCTGTCTCCCCACCTTTGGACCAAATGAGTTAATCAACAGGAAGTTAATCAATAGGAAGCTGCTCATTTCCTATTGATAGTTCCTGTGTCCAAAGGTGGGAAGACAGAAGCCATCGGTGATTGGACTTGATGTGACAATGCCAAGTGAGCCTCGGGAACATGAGCCGTTTCACCCCTGTAATGGCGCTGGTACGGGAGGTGAGTATAGATTTTTATTTTACCTGGGGTAACAGGTGGGATCAGAAGGGGTTGTTCTAGTAGTGACAACCACTTTAAGGATCTTTAAAGTAGCATTGGACTATTGGACTGGGCTTCCTTGGACCCATCAGACCTACCCCTAACCTACAAACATACGGAGCATACCCACAATAAATGGTGTATTTTAATAACCACATATAAATAAGGTCTACAGCTTATTTGTGAATAATAATAATAATAATCACTGATTGATACGAAGTAAACTCTATAGGGAAGTGACTGTCTCTGGAGTCCTCTCCAAATTGGACTGTCTTCTGTTGGACATTTTTGGGACCCATTATCGACAAGGCCTGGGCCTTGGCCTGTAATAATCAGTTGTTGTTTTTTCATTCTATAGGACATGAAACTTGCTCTATCTCAGAAGCAAGGTGCATCAGTCAATGTGGAAGTCGATGCCCCCAAGGGAGTTGATTTAGCCAAGATTATAGCCGATATGAGAAAAGAATATGAATCAGTCATTGAGAAAAACCGCAGAGGTGTTGAAGAGTGGTACAAGCATCAGGTACGAGAAAGCTATGCATCAGGTGCAAATAAAATGGAAGCAATGGGCAGACAGAAGGCCATTTATCTTTTTTTTCTAAAATTCCATAAAGTAAATATTGTTTTTTTAATTTGTCTTATTCTACGCGTCACATGAAACCAATAAGTTCTACAATATATTGTGCACAATTTTACAAATCTAGTTATTGGCCTGTGGTCCTTAGTTGTAGTGATCAACATGGTGTTTTTTTTACAGATTTGATGTTTTACAGGGAAGTATAGGAATGGGACATAATTTTACCCCTTGTCGCCAAAACTCCTTCTGAACCTCTAGTGATAAGGATCCTTGACAATAATGATGTCCTCAAAACATAGCTATGCCCCATAGCAGGGGTGGAATATGGGTATATGCGCACGTGTGCATATTACATGCAGTTACGCTGCGTTCTGCACCGCAGTGTAACTGCATGCGTCCTGCGTCCCCTGCACAATCTATGGAGATTGTGCAGGAGCCGTGCGCACGTGGCATGTTAGAACGCAGCGATTCGGCTGCTTGCCGAATCGCTGCGTTCTAAGAAGTGACATGTCACTTCTTTCGTGCGTTCTGCATGCTGTCTATAGGGAGAGGCAGCATGCAGAGCGCACGAATCTGCCAGCATCATGCGCTTCAGAACGCAGCTTTTCAGCTGCGCTCTGAAGCGCACATTTTCGGTGCGGTGCAGAGCGCACACGTGCGCACATAGCCTAAAACACATTTGCCCTAGGGTGTTTATCAACCCATCTTCACCACAAGTAGACATCTCGAAACTTAAGGGTGCTTTACACGCTGCGACATCGCTAACGATATATTGTCAGGGTCACGGTGTTTGTGACGCACATCCGGCGTCATTAGCGACATTGCAGCATGTGACAGCTAGGAGTGACAATCAACGATCGCAAAAACGTCAAAAATCGTTGATTGTTGACACGTCGCTCCTTTTCATAATATAGTTGGTGGTGCATGCCGCTGGTAGTTCGTCGTTCCTGTGGCATCACACATCGCTATGTGTGACACCACAGGAACGACGAACATCTCCTTACCTGCGTCCACCGGCAATGAGGAAGGAAGGAGGTGGGTGGCATGTTCCGCCCGCTCATCTCCGCCCCTCCTCTGCTATTGGACGGCTGCCGTGTGATGTCGGTGTGACACCGCACGAACCGCCCCCTTAGAAAGGAGGCGGTTCGTCGGCCACAGCGACGTCGCAGGGAAGGTAAGTATGTGGGATGGGTGTAAGCGATGTTGTGCGCCATGGGAAGCGATTTGCCCGTGACGCACAACCGACGGGGGCGGGTACGCTCGCTAGCGATATCGATAGTGATATCGCAGCGTGTAAAGTGCCCTTTAGTCTTACGATATAAGTTTTATTTTTATGCTGTGTTAGGATTGCCCTACTTTTAAACAATGGCTCCCCACACATTGAGTTTAAGGATTGTTCTAGACAACCACAAGGACTGGAAACAGTTGTTATGGCTGTGCCCTTATATTTATTGCCCTGATTGTCATTCAGCCCGGTTGGCACTTCTATGCAGACAGCCCTGTATTTATTCTTTATTTGTGGCATGCCGCTACCTGCTCTCTGCATACATTACTCAGCTTCTGTGAAATATCCAATATAGAAGTCTCTAAACCTGGCACTCGTTCTGTGCCTCTGCCAACACTTGCCACTCAGATTAGTTCGATAGGAAAAAATATGTTGTTTGTTCCACTTTTTATGCTTATCCAATTTAATTTCGGCTATACTTATTTTGGCTTTTCTTCAAATTGGAACGCCTTCACTCATTTGTATTTTACCTGTAGCGATACGGAGACATAAATAATACTATTGTTAATGGAAAAGTTGCACTGTACGACGATGTAAGCCGTGCTCTCATTTCCTCTACTTGATGTACATGGATTTGTAATCAGATGGAGTGATGTCCTATGATACCCCTATTGTAATACTTATATATGTTCTGAGGATTTCGATAGCGTAGGGCAATGACAATCAGAGACGAGTTCTTGGTACAAGATATTTTATAATATGTAACCACGGATACACAACGGAAAACACAGCAGTACAAATACACACAATACTTTCCCAAAACGGAGCGAAGGGAATTCCCGGGGCCACGCACCGGACTCCCCCAGGGAGACCACCAGAGCGAACCCCTATACAGGGACTGTCCGGCAATCACCCCGGAAGGCCTAAATGCGCAGCAGCCGGGACACAAGGGGCAAACGGTAAAAGTCCAGGAGTGTCCGTACGGGATGAATGTCCAGAGTGGTTACGAACCAGAGAGAACCGGGCAGAGTGCTAACCGAAGATGGCAGACGGAATCCGGGCACAACTTGAGAAACCGGGTAAGGTCCAGAGTCGGTCGGTCGGTAGTCTTTAGGAGGATCCAAAGGCTAACAGGATTAGCAGCAGCAAAGCAGGAGCACACAGCAAGCAGTATACTCAGGCACTGGACTAGGTTTAGAGGCGGCCTTTTAAGCAGCTGGACAGGAAGTAGGGCAACAGAACAGTAAACTCCATGTTAACTGAGGGCAAGCTTTTTCAACAGAGAACTGGAAAACCCGGAAACCTGACATTACTCCCCCCCCCAGAGACGGCCTCAGGACGGATCAGGACCTGGCTTGTCCGGGAAACGTCGATGAAACTGAGCAATCTTCCGGGGTGCCCGAATGTTACCCACCGGTTCCCAGGAATCGTCCTCGGGGGCGTACCCCTGCCAACGTACCAGATACTGAAGCCGACGACGATGGAGCCGGGAGTCAATAATGTCCTCAACCACGAACTGCTCCTCGCCGTCGACCATCACAGGCGGAGGAGGAGGCACAACACGACCATGAAACGTATTAGGGGAAACGGGTTTGAGGAGAGACACATGAAAGACCGGGTGTACCTTTAGATGGTGCGGTAACCGTAGCCGACAGGCCACAGGGCTCACGATCCCGGTGATCTTAAACGGACCGATGAATTTTTGTCCCAGCTTCTGCGAAGGAACACCCAATCTCAGGTTTTTGGTGAATAACCATACAGAGTCCCCTACCTTGTACATGGGTGCCGGTTTCCGGTGAGTGTCTGCCGACCTCTTGTAACGCTCCTGGGCCGTAGCCACGGTGTCCTTTAGAACCTCCAGATTTTGTCGTATTTCTGTCAATCTGTCCTCCACCGCTGGCACCGAAACCGCAACCGGTGACCTAGGCAAAATAGTCGGATGGTAACCCAGGTTAGAGAAAAAGGGCGTTACCTTAGTGGAGCTGCTCTGAGTGTTGTTGTAGGAGAACTCCGCCAACGGAAGCATCTTCAACCAATCGTCTTGGAGATGGCTGACATAACAGCGAAGGTATTGTTCCAGGGTTTGATTTGTCCGCTCGGTTTGCCCATTTGTCTGAGGATGGTATGCAGAAGACAAACAGACATCAATCTGGAGTGCCGTACAAAACCCCTTCCAGAATCTAGACGTGAACTGCACGCCCCGATCGGAGATGATCTCGTCTGGTACCCCATGCAATCGGAATACGTTCTGGATAACCAAATCCACTGTCTCTGCGGCTGAGGGAAGACCGGTACACGGAATGAAGTGAGCAGCTTTAGTCAATCGATCCACCACCACTAAAATGGTATTATGCCCGCCTGAGACTGGCAACTCAACAATAAAATCCATGGAGATAGACCCCCAAGGGCGAGATGGCACGGGTAACGGTTGGAGGAGTCCCGTAGGAGCCACACGAGGGACCTTGCACCGGGCACAAACCACACATGAGTGGACATAGTCCTTCACGTCCTTTAAACAGGTAGGCCACCAGAAAAACCGGCTCAGAAATTCCTGCGTCTTCTGTACCCCCCTATGACCGGCCAACACGGAGTCATGAACCAACTTGAGAACCCGAAGTCTTACGGCCTCCGGGACATAAATGCGTCGCTCTCTCAACCACACACCATTCCGAAGAACAAGAGTTACATCATTCGGGGGGGCGGCAAGAAATACGTCACCATCATAGGCCAGCTTGATGTCCTTCCACAAGTCCTGGTCCTGGATTACTCCAACGAAATTGGCATCCGATAACACGGTCTGAGACGGGGTTCCAGGCACGGAGTCCACGGCGTGGATTCGGGACAAGGCATCGGCTTTCCCATTACGTGAACCTGGACGGTATGTAACGATAAAATTGAATTGGTTAAGAAATAGGCTCCAACGGGCTTGCCGTGGAGACAGGCACCTGGCAGACTTAAGAAATTCCAGATTACGATGATCCGTGAGTACTATCACTTGCTGTGCGGCTCCCTGTAAGTGGTGTCTCCACTCCTTGAAAGCGGAAATAATCGCCAATAATTCCTTGTCCGCAATGTCATAGTTCCTTTCTGCAGGGGACAACCGGCGGGAAAAGAAGGCACACGGATGCAAGAGACTCTTGTCCCCGGTCCTTTGAGACAGAATGGCCCCTAATGCATAGTCGGAAGCGTCAACCTCCACGATAAAGGGAAGTGCGGGATTCGGATGTACCAATATTGGCGCTGAGGTAAAACATACCTTGAGACGATGGAATGCTTCCTGGGCCTGGGCGGACCACACAAACTTCTGTCCTTTTTTGGTTAACAGAGTGATGGGACGAACAATCTCTGAAAAGTTACGGATAAAGCGTCGGTAAAAGTTGGCAAAACCGACAAAGCGTTGTACCTCTTTGATGTTTCCCGGTTCCGGCCAGTCGAGAATGGCTTGTATCTTGCTAGATTCCATGTTCAGTCCCTGAGGAGAGATGACATAACCTAAGAATTGTATTTGTGAGCAGTGGAACTCGCATTTCTCCAGTTTAATGTACAGATGGTTTTCCCTCAGACGGGTAAGTACGGTCTTAACGTGCTCCTGGTGTTCCTGTAAAGAATCAGAAAAGATTAGGATATCGTCCAGATAGATCACCATGAATTGGTCCATGATATCCCTAAAAATATCGTTAACTAGATGTTGAAATGCCGCGGGAGCGTTACAAAGTCCAAAAGGCATCACTAGGTACTCAAAATGTCCGTACCGACATCGGAACGCGGTCTTCCACTCGTCTCCGGGACGTATACGAAGCAGATTATATGCCCCACGGAGGTCTAATTTGGTGAATATTTTTGCCTGTTGGACCCTCTCCAATAGCTCAGGAATCAACGGTAACGGATACCGGTTCCGGATGGTTATCTTATTCAGTTCCCGATAGTCAATACAGGGTCTCAGAGTCCCCTCCTTCTTTTTCACGAAAAAGATGGGTGCCCCTGCGGGTGAGGTAGACGGACGAATAAATCCCTTGGCTAGGCTTTCATCAATATACTCTTTTAGTGCTTCTAGCTCAGGTGCCGCCAACGGGTAGACATGACCAAACGGAATCTCCGCCCCTGGGAGTAAGTCTATGGGGCAATCATACGGTCTATGCGGGGGAAGCCGATCAGCTTTTCTTTTGTCGCATATATCAGCGAAGTCACGGTAAACCGGGGGTAAAACAGGTACCTGTACAGCGCCCTCCGTATTTGATGTTACTGGAACCGGAACAGTTGGACAAATGGTCGGACCACTCTGCGGTGGGAAGGATATTTCTTTGGTCTCCCAATCGATGACGGGATTTGTAGACCGTAGCCACGGAATACCTAAAATAATCGGAAAATGAGGAGAAGAAATTATCATGAAAACAAGGGTCCCCTGCTGACCTGGCTTCATCACGCATTCGAGCGGTACGGTTTCCCGATCCACTGGTCCAGAGATTAACGGAGATCCGTCTACCGTCTCCATGGTAACCGGTGAGGATATTTGCTGAGTCCGGATACCGTGTTTCCTGGCAAAGGAAGAGTCCATGAAATTTCCCCCTGCCCTAGAGTCTATCATTGCAGAGGTAGGAATTAGCTGTCCCTCCCAACGGATCTGAATGGGGAGTGAGCAATGGGTATATTTCCCCTCTGAGTCCTTCGGTGAGGTAGACATTACCGTCAAGGGAAACACCGCATCCAAGTGTCCACTTGCCTCAGAGATATCGGACTCTGCGTCCGTGTTGTCACACTCTGCCATGGCTGCCAATACCTTATTTGGGCGATTTGGACGTTTCGGGCAGTCGATCAAGAAATGGTCCGATTGACCGCAATAGAAACACAAACGCTCACGGAGCCGGTGTTCACGACGTTCGTTGGTCTCTCGTTTTTGCAGAGAGTCCACTTGCATAGGTACGTCCTCAGCCTCCCGTGGCGTCCTGAGAGCGGGTTCTCTGGAAGGAAATGCAATATTGTTTACACGGTTTACAGCTGCCCATTTTTCCTGTCTACGTTCCGTCAAACGGGTATCAATGCGCACACAGTGCTGGAGAAACAGTTCAAAATCCCCTGGAGATTCGGAACGGGCTAACTCGTCCTTGATGGTACCGGACAAACCTTTTCTGAAAACAGACAATAAGGCATTGTTTCCCCAATCGGTGTCTACCACTAACCTCTTGAACTCAGTGGCGTATTCAATGACAGACCGCTTTCCCTGACGTAAGGAAAGGAGAGCCGCTTCAGCGGTAGCACGGCGATTCGGATCATCAAACATTTGTGCCATTGCATTCAGAAAGTCATCCAGGTGATTCAAACGGATGTCCCGATTCTCTATCATGGGATTAGCCCAAGCCAGTGCTCGTGAGGTTAATACCATGATGATACATAACACTTTTGACCGGTCAGAACGGTAATAATCAGAATGTACATCGAAAAACAGTATACATTGATTAACAAATCCACGGAACTGACTACGATCACCATTGAAACGGAATGGGGGTAACCTAGGCATACCGGCAGTTGATACGGACGTAGTGGGAACGGCTTCCTGAGCCTCCACTCTGACTTGCAAATCCTGTATAGCCGGACCCAGTACCTGGTGATCATGGCCCAGCTGTGCCTCCACATCTCTAAGTTTATTCTGCACTGCCTCCATCTCCTGCTGCAAGGAGTTAATCATGGAGAAGAGCTGATCTACTCGTGTCTCAGTCATTGCCCCAGCGAAATCCTCTCAGTGGCCTGAGTATAATGTAATACTTATATATGTTCTGAGGATTTCGATAGCGTAGGGCAATGACAATCAGAGACGAGTTCTTGGTACAAGATATTTTATAATATGTAACCACGGATACACAACGGAAAACACAGCAGTACAAATACACACAATACTTTCCCAAAACGGAGCGAAGGGAATTCCCGGGGCCACGCACCGGACTCCCCCAGGGAGACCACCAGAGCGAACCCCTATACAGGGACTGTCCGGCAATCACCCCGGAAGGCCTAAATGCGCAGCAGCCGGGACACAAGGGGCAAACGGTAAAAGTCCAGGAGTGTCCGTACGGGATGAATGTCCAGAGTGGTTACGAACCAGAGAGAACCGGGCAGAGTGCTAACCGAAGATGGCAGACGGAATCCGGGCACAACTTGAGAAACCGGGTAAGGTCCAGAGTCGGTCGGTCGGTAGTCTTTAGGAGGATCCAAAGGCTAACAGGATTAGCAGCAGCAAAGCAGGAGCACACAGCAAGCAGTATACTCAGGCACTGGACTAGGTTTAGAGGCGGCCTTTTAAGCAGCTGGACAGGAAGTAGGGCAACAGAACAGTAAACTCCATGTTAACTGAGGGCAAGCTTTTTCAACAGAGAACTGGAAAACCCGGAAACCTGACACCTATATACAATACAACATATAGACTGGCATGCAGTATATATCACTTCAGAACTAGCAAAAATCAAATGAGCCCCTCCACTCCTTTCCAATTCTCCATCCTCTTGGTTACAGCTGCTCTAGATATAGTTCTTCACCCAATAACAAAGAGGACTGGGCTATTACTGATAAAGGTCACCTTTAGTTTTAGACGAACCCGAAATGTAAAGTTCAGCGTCCGTACTGAACACATAGTGTTCGTGCACATGGTCCCAAACACGAGTTTTCCTGGGAAACCCATGTTACAATTTGGGTCCAGTTTGCTTTCAAGGGCTGTAAAAAAAGCACATTATTAAAAAACATTATGATTATACTAACCGGTCCCGCGATGCGTCCTGCAGACCCGCCATCTTCTGGTCTCTTCTGCTTCCAGGTCCGATCATTAACTTCTGGGGGTATTCACTTCACTGCTCGTTGCTTAGCCATAGACTTGATTGAACTTTGACTATCACTGTCAGAGTATGATTCCACTTGCATATGACTCATGCGAGTCTCGCATCGTTATCACCTGGCATGGCCGCACACTCTCCTGACAGGAGCGGGTCGGCTGCATGTATTTCCTTGCAGCCGACCCGCTCCTGTCAGAAGATTGTGCATCGTGCCGGGTGTTACCGATGCGAGACTCGCACGAGTCATATGCAAGTGGAATCATACTCTGACAGTGATAGTCAAAGTTCAGTCGAGTCCATGGCTAAGCCTCGAACCCTGACATCACCGCGAACACGGCTGAAAAAAGCCAAGTGACGAGCAGTGCAGTGAATACCCTCGGAAGTTAATGGGCGGACCCAGAAGCAGAAGCAGACAGAGTCTGTAGGATGCATCGCGGGACCTGTAAGTATAATGACAATGTTTATTATTAACTATATTCTTTATTTTACACCCCCCCACCCCATCCCATAACTCCATAACTGTAAAGTCCAAGTTCGTGGTTCAGACGCAAGTTCATGTTATCTCCAGCCCCGATTTCGAACTTTACAAAAAACTTGGGTGAATCTCCCGAATATCGGGGGGTTCGCCCATCACTAGCCACCTTAGCATGAGCCGCCCTCATGGTATTTTCACCCTTGGTGAGATGTCAATTAAAACAATTTTTTTGGTACAATACATTTCACTCTCTTTAACACAGAAATAAACTCTAGATACCGTATAAAGAACGTGTTCTCAGAGGCTAAAGGGGTTTTCCCATCTCCAAGAGCCTATCCCAATACATAATAGATGTAATAATAATATTAGCAAATACGTCCAGTTAGAAATATAGTATAGTTCTCCTGATTAGCTATTTTGCTTACTCCTAGTGCAGGGCATTGCGGCTTAGGTATCCATGGTTATAACGACTGATTTAGTGACCGTTAGTTAGTTGCTTATGGAGGTAACCATGGCTACCTAGGGCGCAATGCCTTGCACATGAAGTTATTGAAATAGCTAATCAAATATACTTCATTTCTAATTGAAGGTATTTGCTAATATTAATATAGACATTGGGATAGGATCTTGGAAATGGGAATATCCCTTTAACTAAACAAATCAAGGCCCATATAAAACCTTTGAATGGGGCCCTCCTGCTCCTCAATGCCCTTGTGTAGTGCTACCCACTCTGCTCCACACCTCCACCCTACTCCTCGGCATCGGGCTGTTCCGTAGTATTGGCTTCATTATCATCACCAATGTGAACAGAGTAAGCAAAACAACAGAAGAGTCTCGCAGTGATGATGGACAAGGAAGGTGGAGTCACAGTGTGAGGCACAGTACCCAACTATAAAGTGCTGTGGTTTCAAGAGTCAAAATCTGCTACTGTCGCGGGTGGGGAGGGAGCCGTCGCTGCTGCGCTCTCGCTGGCGCTCGGGTCCGGCTCTGCTGCAGCCTGCTGCTTGCTGCTTGGTGGCTCGAGCGGTGGGCTGGATCCGGGGACTCGAGCGGTGCTCCTCGCCCGTGAGTGAAAGGGGGTGGTTTTTGGGGTTTGGGAAGTCGGTCCGTGATGCCATCCACGGTTTGTGGTGAGGTTGGGACACCACCGCTGCTCTGGACGGGGATCCCGGGAGCGATGACAGGGAGCAGCCAAGATGTTTCTCTCCCCTCCGTGGGTAGGGGGTTTTGGGTGGTCCCGGGGCCCGGTGAGGTGACTGGAATGTGGATGGCAGGGTTTGGTGAGGTGCAGGGTCGCGGGAGCAGCACGGTGCCAGACGGCACGGTGGTACTCACTCAGCCAATAACGTACAGGAGTCTCTGGTAAAACAAATGGCTGGATGGACGAGTCCCGCAGCCGGCTGCAGTGGTCACTCCCGGTAGGTTGGCGGTGGCTGCCTTTCCCTGCACCTGTAGTGTGTTTTCGGCCCCGATGGCTTCCCACCGGTAACCCGCTCCCCAACTTTGATAGGCGCTGGAGGAGCTCCTTTTGCCCGCAGGCTCTGACCCTGGGAACTGTAGCTTTAGCGGTGACTGTATTTCCCTTCACGGTTTGGACGGTTGCCTTCAATCGGGTCTTTGCTGCTGGGAAACCCCGGAGGTTCCCGTCGCTAACGGATTTGACCGGTTTAACGGCGACTCCAAGCCTGGTCGGGGTCCGTAGGCCCTGCCGAATGGTGCTGGCTTCTCTTCGCTCCCAGGTTCAGTACCGGCGGGCCACCGCCCGACCCTGGTCCTACGGTTCCGCGTCGATCGGCCTCTCCTGCAGATGGCCACCACCGTCAGCCAACCTTGCTGTATGTGCCCGGGCCACGTATCCGGACACGGTCAGACTGCTCCTCTCTTGCCACTTACTCCTTCACTCTCCCTAACTCAACTCCTTCCTTTTCCCGCCTCCAGGACTGTGAACTCCTCAGTGGGTGGGGCCAACCGCCGGGCTCCACCCCACCTGGTGTGGACATCAGCCCCTGGAGGGAGGCAACAAGGATTTGTGTGTGACTGATGTGCCTAACCGGGGTGTGGTGTGTGTTGTTGCAGTACCTGTGATGACCTGGGTTGTCCAGGGCACCACACTACAACATGGTAACTTGTAATAGTCCCACGCCTCATCACTGCATAGAATCCAAGAAGATACACAGAAATACATGACTTCCCTACTGCAGAGGCTTCCCGACCGTCTTGTCTACCTCACTAACCCATTCAACTCCGGCTCCCCATCCCTTAATGAAAATGTAAAACCATTATTGGATACATTGGCCAGATTGCCCCCTTTTATTAACAAACATTACAAGATT